>NC_090265.1:699766514-700069728 GCF_040414725.1 Anabrus simplex
ATTAAGGCGAAGCACTTTTGAATAGTTTCCACAGTAAACGGTGTTGGACGCACTTTTGAAACAAAGATGAAATCAAAGTCACAGTTCCGTGAGAATAATGCAGTAGGCACTATCGTACTTGAAATAATAAACAATGAAAGCAATCTGGAACCTTCCGAGATGCAATAATTAAGCACTTCACTCAATCTCAAAATAAAAAAAATAAATTCTTTGGATACAGTCTCTGCACTGTATGCAATGAATACAGCACGCACACACTCGTTGAGATAGATTAGAGCTTCTACGAAAATATATAGAGAAACAGTTTATGACAGTCCAAGTTCTGTTACGTCGTAATTTCTCAGAGGCAAGGTTATCACTGAGGCGCAATTTTAGACAGTTTTCTGAGGGTAATTGACATAGTCTTTGAATGAAACGAAGGTTGGCACAGTTTATGCTAGGAAATATTAACACCGTTTTCACGCGGAGTGATAGACACAGGCTTTGAGGGGGAAAAATGTAGGCACTGTTCTTTACAAAATAACATGACACTGTTCGTAACAGAATTGTTCAGTCGCTAGGGCACAATTTTACGAGATAGCTTAGCACGGTAGAGGAAACAACTACAGCACAGTTTCAAACGTACAGTCTCTTTAAATTCACAATCCACAAACGAAATACAATTGCACAGCTCTACAGACTGATAGGAACGAAAATAAGCTTTCGTTCACGCGCAAAGTCAAAGTCCACGGAGAAGGCTTTCAACACTAACACTTTCGAACCCATGTACTCATCCGGACAGAGTAACGAGCCGTATAGCGAGGCGACGATGTGCTTGCTCGCGCACACACACACACTGAGTGACACACGCACTCACCGCATACTGCACACTGCTTTACTCAAGGCTGGCGACTCCCTTTTATTGCCGAAAATCGGACGGCGTGGTTGCGCATGTGGGCATCTAGAAAAATTTATATCTCGGCCATCCTTCCGTCGATTTACATGAAATTTTGGCTAGCAGCATTTATTGTTCAGACCTACAAGGTGACGTTCTCGAAATTATGATATTACATTCCGTTCATGATGAAATGCCATAGAACAAGAGAGAACCTTCGGTGTGACGTCATTTGGCCTTGGCTGGCGTTCTGGAGCAGTGCTAGTATGCATGCTGTCTCCCACAATGCCTGCGCGCTCGGCGCTCGTTTTGAATGCATACAGTCGGGTGTTAGCGAGTTCCTCTCAAGAAATACATGAACGTGAATGCTCGCAGGGCATTCCCGTTTCAGTATGTAAAGCTTTTCACACTTTCTAGTGGATGGTTTCCTAGCATGATGTTCGCTGGTCGTCCCTCTCTGTTTATTGCCATCACTACTCTTTTGAGTTCACTTATCTTGAGATTGAACTCCTGGAACTGAACCTTCCATTCATTGAATTTTGACTGTACTTGTTCCTCAGTTTCTCCACAGATCATAACATCATCAGCAAAGGCCATTGCTTTTAGTTCACCAGACGTTTTCTTGATGTTCTTCTTTATGTCATCCATGAGGGTGATAAACAGTAATAGAGATAGTACACTGCCTTGCTGGATTCCACTTTCGGTCTTGAACCAGGATGAATGTCCGTTACCCAACCGTGCACAGCTGGTACAGTTCTCATACAGCATCTCAACTTCCTCACCAGTCCCTCTGGCACATTCCTTTTTCTCAGGCATTCCCATATCTTCTCTCTTGCAATGCTGTCATATGCCTTCTCAATGTCAAGGAAAACCATAAACAGATGTTTGCTTTTTTCCCAATATTTTTTCATTACCGTACGGACACTGAAAATTAGGCCTGTTGTGGACCTGTTAGGCCTGAAGCCATATTGTTACTCTTCAAACTGTGGCTCTAAGATGACTCGCAATCTACTCTCTAAGATTTTCTCAAGAATCTTAAGCCCATGATGTTCGCTGGTCGTTCCTCTATTTTTATTGCCATCGCTAATGTTTTGAGTTCACTTATCTTGAGTTTGAACTCCTGGAACTCCTGGTGATTATAAAGCATAAATGAGATACTTATAATTCTGTAAAAATGTCATTAAAATATCCTGGCAGCTTGTGTAATTAAATATGTGATTACCAGAGACAGGAATTGTATCTAATCATGCAGAGGAATCCCTGACGCAGGCTGGATGATGCCATGTAGGAACTCACTCTGAACTGTGAAACTGAACTTGTTGGACGTGTTCTTAAGATCGTCGCCAGAAAACATGGAGGTAACATTGAACATTTCTGAAGGCAGGAATAAAAACTTGAACTTAGTCCACAGGGATTTTCCCCTAAGGGAAATAATAATGATAAATTGTCACAGAGTAATAATTATAGCGATGTGAAGTGTCAAGCTACTTGATATTCAAGCAGTATTAAAATCGATAAATAATGAACTTGCGAGTCAAGCTAGAACTTGTAAGTCATATTCAAGATACAGATTGAACTGTTATATGAATGGACTCTTGAGAAGGAGTATTTTAATGTGTTTCTTTAAGTTGTATAATAATTGATTGCATGTTTTTATGCTCAGTGTATTTCGGACTATGTGGGACACGAGTTTATCAATTATGCCGTAAATCAGATTGTGTCGGAACAATGTACTTCAAGAGAACAACCATGGAGGAGAGCCCTGAGGATGGTCATATTTCCAACATGATAATGGAGTGAGCACCGCATCAATGGGCCGACCCCATGGCTGAAATAATGAATTGCTGAATCATGGTCCAGCGCAGGCAAGGATGAGTGCATCTGATTTTATTAAATCTCACATTAAATGCATGCCAAGCTACCTGAATAAATTTGTATATAGTAATTTCTTGCATTTAATATTAAAATTCGTTGATTTAATTATGTAGCAAGGGTCAGCTAGATTAGTATAGTTAGTTTGTGGTACTAATGCCTTGGGGGTGCTTATATTTGTGTATATAAATTTTGTGTGATAATGTTCAAATTGCATGGCAGAGCCAGGAATCGAACCCGGGCCTCCGGGGGTGGCAGCTAATCACACTAACTACTACTAACTGCCAATCAATGAATAAATTTATGGATTCATAACGTAATGCTTAGGCACGTAAAATCGGTATAAACTGTATACCTCAACAGTAGGGTAACTTTGTAGACCCTGTCCAGGCGGACATTCTGAGCCTTTCACCAGTCTAATGCGAGCGGCCGTCCACTGTGCTATTCATGAAAAACAAAACGGAGTCTATTAAGAATATTTTACTTGCATATGTCGACGTCGTTGTTATATGGAGGTATCTCCCCCTTATTTGGAATGGTGTCATTCAACGAAGGACGAAGATTATGAATTTTCAAGTGTCTTATCATCGTCGATGTATTTTTACTATCGTTTTTAAAATATTTTATCACATCGTGTGCATTTTACTCGTTTGTCTGGAAGCTCTTCACAGTAGTCCCAAGTCCATGACCTATTTCTACCGGCCATTGTCTGCTTTGTCTGAAGCAATAACAAATTCGTCTATTACTAATTATTAATTAGATTTTTCTACCGGCCTTGTCTGCTCTGTCTGAAGTAATAACAAATTCGTCTATAACTAATTATTAATGAGAAAATAATAACTCGTAGCTTACGAAAAACATGTTAACTATCGGTACTTGAAAGTAATGATTAACAACATTAAGCCTGAAAAATACGACAAAGTTATACAGAAACGCATTTCTGAAGAGCGGACAAAATGTAAAAGTACATATTAACGAAATAAATAGCTTCCCATTAAATTGCTTTTGCCTTTTTCGTACTGCCAGAAAAACTTAAACAAATGCTCTTTCCGTTCACTGAGAACATTGTGTTCACCACCCCACACACATAAATATACTGAGTGTATCTATCAGTAATCTAATACGACGAATGGTCCGTCCGCGCTCTGCTTAGTCGACGTGTAGTGTCGCCTGACAGTTCGAACAGGTTCGATACGGCATCGGGCCTACGTAGCGTATCGGGCCGACTCGAGCCTGCTCGAACTTCCGTATCATTTGCCCATTACTAGCTCTAGCAATACCATACAGTCTTAAGACAGTTTGGAGATGGGTAGAAATATGGCAAGAACGAGGTGAAGGATTGGCAGATCATAGGACACATAACAAGGCTCCTAGAACAACCACTCCGAAACAGGATGCTGGAATCGTTCAAACTATGGTCAATTCTCCGTTTGCAACTATCGATAATGCGCTTGCCGCATTGGAATTGCCAGTAAGCCGGACTACCGTGAGTCGCCGACTCTAAGCGGCAGGTATTTACAATCGCCGAGCTGCGAAAAAGGGGCGACTTCTTCCTATCCACAGGCTTTGCACTGCAAGAAAGTGTTACTCCACGACAGGAATGGGAAATTACAATTTGGTTGGATGAAAGGGTATTTTGCTCCGATCCAGGTAAACAGCTGAAGTGCTGGCGTCCAGTTGGAAAGCGTTATGAAGAGCCCTTTGTCCAGTAACTACTCAGTCGGGTCGCGTCACATGTGGCGTATTGGGCTGGATAAGTGGTACTGGTCTAGGAGAGTTGATAGAGGTCACTCCACATATGACTGCTTGTGAATATGTGGACATTTTAGAAGTGCTGTTCTTCCTAGTGTTCGAGCTATTTACCCCATAGAAGTTTGCGTTATCAGGTTTGTGCAAGATAACTCCTCAGTTCACACTGCACATGTAACCGAAGCTTTCTTCAAACAGCATTCTGACGTTCACGTGCTTGACTGGCCTTCCAAGTCGGCTGACTTAAATATAACAGAACATGTTTGGGCACGAATGGTAAGCATGTGGGTTCCAGGTCAGGAGAGGACAAGAGCGGCTCTGTTAATGCACTGCCATAGAGTTTGGGCGAATCTAAGGAATGAACCAGATTTTTTCCAACATCTAATAGATTCCATTCCCAAGCGGCAAGAGCAAGTGATAAACAGGAACGGGACATGGACTGATTATTAATTCTGGGAGGGAGGAGGAACCCGTCGCTTACACTTGTTGTAGTCAGTATTTGACACAACTCTTTAGTTATTTAATACCCATTTCACAATTAATTTCAAGTTAATTTCCATTTTTCTTTTCTTGAAATTATGTATCTATAGACAGTGCATTATGCTTATTATTTTACCGTACGTTCATTTTATTTATATATTTTCGAGGAAGATTCGATACGTTGATATTTTTGATAAGATAGTTCTGTAAAAATGTGTTCAATTTATAATAATTAGTTATGTCAAGATATTGCAATAATAGCATTTTTGTTGTATATTTTAGGACACGACTTTGTGTTATATGGAAACTGAATTTGAATGATATTACTTTTTTTTTTTTTTTTTGCTATTTGCTTTACGTCGCACCGACACAGATATGTCTTACGGCGACGATGGGATAGGAAAGGCCTAGGAAGTGGAAGGAAGCGACCGTGGCCTTATTTAAGGTACAGCCCCGGCATTTGCCAGGTGTGAAAATGGGAAACCACGGAAAACCATCTTCAGGACTGCCGACAGTGGGGCTCGAACCCACGATCTCCCGATTACTGGATACTGGCCGCAATTAAGCGACTGCAGCTATCGAGCTCGGTAATATTACATTATTTCCAGATGTATTTTCTTATTGCTCAAGAAGTAAAATGTATCTTCAGTTATTTTTAATAAAGAAATGCTTACACAGTTATACATCAATATCTTATTTTAGCATATTAATTTTCTGTTTATAGAATTTTTCGTAATTCTATATTCGAGGTGGTAAATTATTTTGATATAACTTCAGTGAAGTCTAGAACAAAGTTACGAACCAGTAAATGATATTTTCAAATTACGACCCGATATAACGCAGCTACAAAATATTCCTAACTAGTATAAAATACTTTTCGGTTAAAAATCTCCTTTACCTCTTGATACTGTAATTATCAGAGTAGGTTACCTAATGCTGTACTTCAATACATCCGCCACTGTGCCCATTTCAATCACAACAAAGTCTTGCAGCGGGCTGTCTGCATCAAAGAGGATTGGTCTGCATGCAGCAATGCGTTAAGCGAGAAGGTGGGTCGTTGTGCCTTCGGCACTACCCCTTCACACCCTTCCCTCTTGTTTTGTACTGGATTGGCCTTCAACACTACCCCTTCACTCTCTCCCCTCTTTTTCAGTACTGGAGTGGGGCAGTGTTGATTGTTTATGTCAGGACACCATTAAATGTGCACGTCTGTACTATACATTAGAAATTTCCCAAATTCGATAGGAAAATCATTGTCTTATATGTAAGGACAAGAACTTTTATTCGCATCAGACATTTGAACAAAAAGGCCAAGTTGGAAGCAATGAAGAAGAATGCAGTGTATCTCCTTAAACAGCCATGGATACATTTCCTGCCTTGACATCATAAATTAAGCTCTTAGCCGGTGACAATGTCGCTGACGGTTCTAGGACATTTCGTACCACGGACATTTCGTACCACCGGACATTTCGTACCACTTGACCGGATGATTACCTGCGAAGTGTCAGTTAATGACTTTAAAATATTTAGGAGAGGACATTCCGTACCACTTGAAACAGTGGGAAGTATTCCGAAGTAAAAACGATATCCCACTGCATGCATTCATTTGTATATCCTTTGTCCACTGCTGGCGCAGAAGTCTCCGCACGGTGTGACCATTATTGATGTTAACTTTCCGTCGGTCGCAACTGATCTGATTGGCAGTTAATAATTAACACGTGTGCTAAGAATTATTCTTATATCGTATTCGTCATTCGCAGGGACCTAGCTACTTCCACCTTTCAGTAGTTTCCTGTTTCCGCGTGACCTTCAAGCACATATCGGCCAGTTCATCAGAATCTTTTATTTTATTTACTTGATAATGAAATGATGCGGTAGTTTATAAATGTTCACAATAATAGTAATTTTATCCATCCTTGTGCTCGTCAGGCGCACATTGCGCCCGAACACGATATGTGTTTCTATTGTATTGTTTTGTTTCAGGATTTATACAAAAAAAACGACTTTCCTATGATAATAATTACGTAAATATAAGTGATAAGCATAGTTCAAAGGGCAATTAGTAAAATAATATATAGTAGAAGTTTTCTTCAACAAATGATGTAATTATTTTGTTTGTGATTTCTTAAGTGTGTCTGTCAGGCTCATAACGCCCGCTGGCGTGGAAATGAACTTCCAATTTGACATCAAGTGGTACGGATTGTCCTGGCGTAAACATTTGATCAACTGGAAAACCATTCGCAGATAGATAACGACCTAGGTGGTACGAAATGTCCTAAAATATCAAGTGGTACGGAAAGTCCGTGGTACGAAATGTCCGGACACCGTCGCTGACTTCACCTGCCAAGACATGATAGCCTCAAAGACTCAGATAGCCTGCAGATAGCGGAATGACAGCCTTGCGACATCCACATCTGTCTTGTTCGTCTTGTACGATGAAAAAAGGAAGACATACGAAAAAGATAATCATAGTAATAGGCTATAATTATTAATAATAAACATGTCTAATTAAGGCTTACGAGGCTGGCACAAATATTATGCACTATAATTTGCCCTACGATAAGTATTTTCTATTTTTCTCTTATTCGTTAAAAATATTCATGATTTAAAACTATGTTCCAAGTCACCAAAGAGAAAAACTTCCCAATCATCGTTTCTTTTACTCTGTCCAGCTGCCATAACCCAGTGGCCATATAGACCAGGGCCTCTCAGAGTGCATGCGCCGGTGCATGGTGCATAAGACGACTTCGCTAGGTTGGCCAGAGTGCACAACCTCCACTCCTCGAGTTTGAGCAATAGCGCTGTCTCTCTCTTTCCCTACGCCTGTCTCGTTCGCTCCTCCTGTTTCCCCCTTCCTCACTCGCTCTGCTGGGCCAACGCCGCCTGTAATCTAGGTGGCGTTGGCAGGTCTCGCCATCCAAGCCGAGTAGGACCGATGCACGGCGCACAGAACCTCTGCGCCTCGTTTTGCACGCGTGAGATTTTGGACGTTTTGGAGGCCTTGATATGGACTATAGCTCGTTGCTGTCATCGCAGGTCCAGTGAAAGAAACTCCTCACAGTATTCGCAGCCACAAAATTAGGCGGGTCAGAGAAATTACGCTGTTGCCAAGGTTATATAGCAACTGATGAACAAATGTCTAATTGAACACCAACCACCACAGAGACACGCAATAGTGATTACATCCCTCCACATACGGTTGGCGTCAGGAAAATCACAGTTCGCACCTACGAACCCACAGGTGTGGTCCCCTGTGGGTGGGGGCGGTAGAATAACACCCACGGTATCCCCTGCCTGTCGTAAGAGGCGACTAAAAGGGGCCTCAGGGGCTCTGAACTGTGAAGCGTGGGTTGGCGACCACGGGGCCCTCAGCTGAGTGTTGGCATTGCTTCCACTTACTTGTGCCAGGCTCCTCACTATCATCTATCCTATCCGACCTCTCTTGGTCAACTCTTGTTCTCTTCCGACTCCGACGCTATTAGGTTTGCGAGGGCTAGGGAGTCTTTCATTTTCACGCCCTTCGTGGCCCTTGTCTTTCTTTGACCGATATTTTCATTTTTCGAAGTGTCGGATCCCTTCCATTTTTTCTCTCTGATTAGTGTTATATAGAGGATGGTTGCCCAGTTGTACTTCCTCTTAAAACAATAATCACCACCACCACCACAGTTGTGGTAAATAGGAAGAAGAATGATTCGCTCTTATGCACATTATTATTATTATTATTATTATTATTATTATTATTATTATTATTATTATTATTATTATTGTTATTATTATTATTATTACGGAGTTATCAGTGGAAGGCAGAGGTGAAAGAAGGTGCGGGCTGGAATGGGTCTAACTACAAGTCCGAAAAGTAATTAAAATTTCAATAAAGGTTATATTTTCAAAACAGCCAAACTTTACAGATTGATATAGACTTGAACATACAACAAATAACAACAAGTTAAATCAGGTACAAGACCAAGAAAACCAATATTTAGAGACAACTTAATGATCTGGGCTTCAAGCCCCACCGTTTACAACTCTGAGCTCTCAGCTCACAATCACAAAATAGCAAAGGGCAGAAAACCCTTAATTACATGGAGCATTAGCTCCCAGCAATCAAAATGTCACACCTTCCCGAGGCACCTTTCAAAATACCAAAAAGAGCTGACCCGCTCTCGATCTTTCAAGCCTATTTAAGAGGCCATAAACTGACTTTGCACTAACTGCCCTCAAGGCACACTTATAATGGCACAGGGGTACCTCGTACCCAATCTACTGGGCCTTCTCAGGAAGGAAAACAAAACGGGTTAAATAAATGGCCCAAAATACAAATTTGAATGGAGGCGAGGACTTGCACTCCTACCCAGTTTGTTAAAACCTATGTGGCGCTAAGCCGATAATACAGGGGCTAATCCCAATCTATGGAGGTGACTAGTCTGCAAAATAAATTTAACACTTTAAGAAGGAAGAGAAAAACGGTTACGAAAACGTACTCACCTCAAATTCCAAAAATGAAGGGAAGCTCGAGAGGGTAAAGCACTCTCTATCCCCGAATTAAAGTTCAAGAAAAATGAAGATTACAAGGAAAAGGGTTTACAAGTTTTATAGTTTACATATTAAAGGTTTCGAGCCTTCCCCTGGAGTTAAACTGCTGAGCTAGCGAGAAATAAAAATGTTAAAGGGCCATTACCTTGTTGAAGAGCTACTGCTTGAAGAAAGAGGCGCTTCCCGCCCCCTGCTACATATTCACACACTGAGTTAGATGTTATACGAGTGGCCCGGAGACAAGAAAATCAGCAGTTTTATACCCTCGTGGAAAATTCGAGACCTTTCAGGAATGAGTAGACACACCCATTCAATTTTTATTGGTTGACTAAGAGTTACACATGGAAATTCGAAGAAGAAAGCTATGATTGGAGGAAAATTAATTACAGAAATTACTGATTGGCTAAATTCAAAACAGGCGGAAAGAAAACTTAATATTGCCAACCCACAAAAGACAGAACAAAATTTAGTAAAGACAAAACTTATGAATACAACATTTCTCCAAGAAGGTTCATTCCTTTACACCAGAGTGTGTTATCATAGTTTTTGGTAGAGACATCTGTTAGAGAATGTCCACACTTCTTGATCAATGAAAAACAAAAGTAAATCAAAAACACACAGTGACATCTTCTGATAACCAGTAGAGTTAGTTCAGTTGTTAAAGTTCAGAGCTTCTCCTGTAGAGGAGTTTCAATAGGCGCGAGATTTGAACTTGCGTCGTACAGGTGTACCGTCCGGTACAGACCTCACCCCCCCCCCCCCAAAAGTCCTTCCAACGGGTAACAGAGAAGAATGTTGAAAGAGAAAAAAAATTATTTTCCAAAACAAAAGTCTAAGTTTGTTGCTGATTAGCTGAAGAAGAATTTAGAAGAAAAACTACAATTTTTCAGAAGTCGGAGGTTTCTTAATTGTTTGATATAGATGGGTGGGACTAGTTTAAGTCCAGCTTTAGAGTTTCTTTGTTGTAGTATAATTGCTAAACTAAAAACATTAATTCATGGTGGTAATATACACTGACTGACAGTGACAATGCAACACCAAGGAGGAGTGGTTTGAAAGGGATGAAAGTTGGGGAAAAAACAGAGACGGCACGGATGAATAATTGATGTTTATTTCAAACCGATATGCAGGTTACACAATGCGCACGGCATCGACTCAGTAGGATGTAGGACCACCGCGAGCGGCGATGCACGCAGAAACACGTCGAGGTACAGAGTCAATAAGAGTGCGGATGGTGTCCTGAGGGATGGTTCTCCATTCTCTGTCAACCATTTGCCACAGCTGGTCATCCGTACGAGTCTGGGGCAGAGTTTGCAAACGGCGTCCAATGAGATCCCACACGTGTTCGATTGGTGAGAGATCCGGAGAGTACGCTGGCCACGGAAGCATCTGTACACCTCGTAGAGCCTGTTGGGAGATGCGAGCAGTGTGTGGGCGGGCATTATCCTGCTGAAACAGAGCATTGGGCAGCCCCTGAAGGTACGGGAGAGCCACCGGCCGCAGCACATGCTGCACGTAGCGGTGGGCATTTAACGTGCCTTGAATACGCACTAGAGGTGACGTGGAATCATACGCAATAGCGCCCCAAACCATGATGCCGCGTTGTCTAGCGGTAGGGCGCTCCACAGTTACTGCCGGATTTGACCTTTCTCCACGCCGACGCCACACTCGTCTGCGGTGACTATCACTGACAGAACAGAAGCGTGGCTCATCGGAGAACACGTCGTTCCGCCATTCCCTCATCCAAGTCGCTCTAGCTCGGCACCATGCCAGGCGTGCACGTCTATGCTGTGGAGTCAATGGTAGTCTTCTGAGCGGTCGCCGGGAGTGCAGGCCTCCTTCAACCAATCGACGGGAAATTGTTCTGGTCGATATTGGAACAGCCAGGGTGTCTTGCACATGCTGAAGAATGACGGTTGACGTGGCGTGCGGGGCTACCGCCTCTTGGCGGCGGATGCGCCGATCCTCGCGTACTGACGTCACTCGGGCTGCGCCTGGACCCCTCGCACGTGCCACATGTCCCTGCGCCAACCATCTTCGCCACAGGCGCTGCACCATGGACACATCCCTATGGGTATCGGCTGCGATTTGACGAAGCGACCAACCTACCCTTCTCAGCCCGATCACCATACCCCTCGTAAAGTCGTCTGTCTGCTGGAAATGCCTCTGTTGACGGCGGCCTGGCATTCTTAGCTATACACGTGTCCTGTGGCACACGACAACACGTTCTACAATGACTGTCGGCTGAGAAATCACGGTACGAAGTGGGCCATTCGCCAACGCCGTGTCCCATTTATCGTCCGCTACGTGCGCAGCACAGCGGCGCATTTCACATCATGAGCATACCTCAGTGACGTCAGTCTACCCTGCAATTGGCATAAAGTTCTGACCACTCCTTCTTGGTGTTGCATTTGCTCTGTCAGTCAGTGTATTTCTAAGTCCACCAAAGGTTGATTTGAAGCAAAAATGTATTAATGCAGATATAGAGTGTCCATGTAACTGTTGAAGTACATTAGCTGCCGATTAATTTTGACGGCAAGAGCTGCCGCCGCTGCCTGTATCCAGAGGAGGCCACTCGGACCCCTCAAGTACCCTGAGATACCGCTCTCCCGCACTATGAGAGGGGTAGTCGTGCTGCACGTCGCAGATGTGAAGTTTGTTTACAGTCCTCGAGTAGCTTGTGGGTGGTGCGCCGCACATCAGTCATGGCCGGAAGGAGGGCTCCGGCTCGCCGTACACTGGTTGACCTCACTGGAGTGGAGTGGGCCCGTACCCCACCTCAGTGGTGGCACGGCGCCGCACGGCTGCGGGGGCACTGAAACAGTAAGATCTCGGAGGCAGAATTGGTGTTGGACATTAATGTTTTAGGGTACTGTCTTTGTGGTGAAGCGGAGGGGCCAGCGGCGTGGAAACTTTATTTTATTTTGCCACTGGTATGGTTTAGCAGGAGACGGGAGCGTGGTAATGGCCGTATTGACAGGACAGCAGAGTAACTACAAGGAAGGTTGTACAAGGTGAATGAAACCCAACAAAAAATATAACCTTTGGTGTTCTTACAAGATGTTAAAGATCCAATGAGCAAGTAATTTACACAGGTTTCACCTGAGACTGGAGAACCCTAAAGATTCTCTCGGTGGCTACATTGCTCACTAACAATGTCACCGGCGTTAAAAAATCCAAGACGTTGCACGGCCCATGAAATCTGGGGGCAAGGTTGCTCGCGGGAACAAAGTTTTTGACCATAACTTGGTCTCCTTCCTTTAAATTTTGGGCCTCCGTCCACGATCATATCTTTCCCTAACCTTTTCATGAGAAATTTTAAGGTTGGCCTTAGCCTTCTTGCCCCAGGGGCTCTGAACTTTGGAGCGTGGGTTGGCGACCACGGGGCCCTCAGCTGAGTCCTGGCATTGTTTCCACTTACTGGTGCCAGGCTCCTCACTTTCATCTATCCTATCCGACCTCCCTTGGTCAACTCTTGTTCTTTTCCGACCCCGACGCTATTAGGTTTGCGAGGGCTAGGGAGTCTTTCATTTTCACGCCCTTCGTGGCCCTTGTCTCTCTTTGACCGATATCTTCATTTTTCGAAGTGTCGGATCCCTTCTATTTCTCCCTCTGATTAGTGTTATATAGAGGATGGTTGCCTAGTTGTACTTCCTCTTAAAACAATAATCACCACCACCACCACCACCTTAGCCTTCTTCCAAAGATCTCTAATATTATCTGGATTTATTGTCTCAGGTAGAATATCACTAAGAGACCAGAGGTTAGAGAGCGGCGTGTTGGGAACAAACTTAAACATCAAAGAAGCTGGAGTAAACTTATGGGATTCATTAACCGCCGAATTCAAAGCGAAAGCTAACCAATGCAGGGACGTGTCCCACCTAGAATGATCATCATGATGATAGGCAATAAGAGCCGACCTCAGATTACGATTGACCCTTTCAGCTAGAGATGGTTGAGGATAGTAAGCAGAAGTAGTCACGTGGGAGATGGACAGATCAAAACAGAATTTACGGAAGAGATTGGAGGTGAAAGCTTTAGCATTATCAGAAACAATATATTGACACGGACCAAAAGAAGCGAAGATGGAATTTAAACAAGAAATGGTGGACTGAGTGGTAGCCAGCTTAGTCGGAAATAACCATGAGAATCTAGTGAAGCCATCTACACACACAAGGATGAACTTGTTGGCATTCCCCTTTGACTGGGGGAAGGGTCCTACGTAGTCGATGTAAAGACGTTCCATGGGGCGCGACGCTTGGTGAGAAGACAATAGGCCTAGCTTAGTGGACATGGTGGGTTTACTAAGCCAACAAGATTTACAAGCTTTTACTAATTCACGAATTTCGCCGTCCATACCTTTCCAAATGAACATTTCTCTGATCTTTTCTCGAGTTAAAGATGCCTAAATGCCCCCCTTATGGGGTCTCATGATAGTACTTGAAGATCATGGGCACGAGAACAGCTGGAAACACAACTTTCATCTTCTTATCATGCCCCGACGGGCAACATAAAACACCATTCCTCAATACATAAGGGACGACATGTTCCCCAGAAGAAAGGGTTTCCATAATAGGAGCCAGCACTGGATCTTCACGTTGATATTTTTCAATATCCCTAAATAACATGGGAGCATCCGTTAGAATGGCATTTACACCAGGCGATATGGACTCGGGAAGTGAAGAACTGTCTTCCTGTTCAGAAGTCTCTACATCATTAGAAAACATGCGGCTAAGTCCGTCTGCCACAACATTTTCAGTACCTCTAATATGCCTAACGTCAAACTGGAAGGCAGAAATTCTGATGGCCCAGCGGGCTATACGACCCGTACGACGCGGTCTAGCTAAGACCCAGCTTAAGTCTTGGTTATCTGTCTCCAAGTCGAATTTGACATGTTCCAGATAGAGGCGGAACTTTTCTAGTGAAAATAATACTGCCAAACCTTCGAGCTCATAGATGGAATATTTGGATTCTTGGGCCGATAATGTCCTAGAGGCATAGGCGATGGGTCGCCTCCCGAGTTCAGTCTCTTGAAGAAGGACTGCGGCTACCGCCGACGACGACGCTTCGGTCTGGACGATGAATTTCTTCGAGAAATCCGGCATAGCAAGAACAGGGGCATTAGAAAGAGCTAATTTCTGGTCTTCAAAAGCGGCTTGTTGAGAAGGCCCCCAATCAAATTTGACACCTTTCCTACGAAGTAAGTTCAAGGGTGCCGCTCTATGAGCGAAGTTAGGAATAAATTTCCTGAAGAAATTCACCATACCAATGAATCTGGCAATTCCTTTGATGTCCTTAGGAGGTTGGAAATCACGGATGGCCTGTGTTCTAGAATGATCTACAGCGACACCATCGGGCGACACAATGTGCCCTAGAAATGACATGGAAGGTTTAGCGAAAGCAACTTTAGACAGCTTAACTGTTAACCCTACCTTACGAAGGCGATTAAGGACCTCTTTCAGATGATGAAGGTGTTCTTCAAAGGTCTCAGGAAAGACGACGACATCATCAAGATGATGGTATAGATACTCAAATTTGATGTCGGAGAAGACCCAGTCTCGTAAGCACGGCTGCTCCCGTGGGGAGCCAGAAAGGCACGCGATTGTATTCATACAAGTTCCAATCAGTGGCAAACGCTGTAAGATGTTTAGATTCCTCAGCCAGAGGTATTTGGTTACAAGCCTGATTGAGGTCTAAGATGGTAAAGAATTTAGCCTTTCGAAACCATGAAAAATAAGAGTGAAGGTCGGGAAGGGGCACAGATTGTAACACCACCTTCCGATTGAGAGCCCTGTAATCAATCACAGGCCTGGAGCCACCTTGGGGTTTCGGGACTAGAAAAATAGGCGAAGAATACGCCAACTTAGAGGGTCGAATAATACCATCCTTCAACATCTGACCTATGATCTCTTTCAGAGCCTTCATTTTAGGTGGAGATAGCCTATAAGGTGGAAAGCGGACAGGAATCGAATCCGTAACCTCGATCTTGTATTCGATAAGGTCAGTAACACCAAGAGTATCAGAGAAAACATCTGGAAACGACTGACACAACTTGCGAATACTATCAGCCTGCTCCTCAGGTAGATGTCTAAGGTCTAACAACATCTCATCCTGGATAGGCGAAACAGATGAACATGATACAGAACTACATTTAAGGGGATTTTGAAATTACTAGCAAATTTGAAAGAGCACGACTTGCTCTGAAGGTCGAGCACTAGACCGGTGTACGACATGAAGTCCGCTCCCAAAATAATGGGGCAAGACAAGTGCTTAGCCACCAACAGTTTAATTTTCCAAGTAAATTTAGCAAGTCTAATTTTGGCATATAGAAAACCTAAAATTTCTAATGGAGATGAGTTAGCCGAAACACATTGAACCGAAGTCGAACAAAAATCAGGAAATTTACAGACAGATTTTAATTTAGAGTACCACTCGGCCGAAATAATGGAATACACACTGCCAGAATATAATAGAGCTGTTACAGGTTCATTATTCAATTCAATTTTGAGAAATGGAACAGGTGCGGGGGTATCCGCCGCAATCCTAAGACATTCTTTGGGACATTCAAATGTTAATGTAGAACAATTCTGACTTTTCCCTGAATTTTCGTCGGGTTTAACCGGGGCTGAGCCTTGAAAAGATGAATCTGCCGACTCAGCCGAAGCCACTAGTCACTTTTGATTCTTGGTGGGAGTTGCACCAGAAGTTGAGCCGGAGGGGGTGCTGTTAGCATTAGGGCAGTTCTTGGCAATATGGGAGAAAGCGCCGCATTTAAAACAGCCTTGGGATGACCCTGCTCCATTCTTTGTCCCGTTAGATTTAACTAAGGGGCACTTGTTCTGAAGATGGTCAGGTGACCCACAAGCATAACATTTGCGGGGTGTTACGGTTCGGCGAGGTGGAGTTCGAAAGTTACTAGCGAACGGAGGGGGCTCCTTAGCGACCCGTAATGTGTAAGCGTATCGAACTCCCTCGGCTGAGACAGCCATAGCCTCTAATTCGGCAAAAGTTTGAGGACGCGACGCAAAGCATAAATGTGACCTGTACGATGGGGAAATGCCTTCCACAATGGCCTGTACAATCTGATCTTCAGGGAAGTGAAGAGCAAACACCCTAGTATAGAATTTAATATCTTGGATGTAGTCGGCAAGGTTTTCATCCAGACGCTGTACACGGTAATAGTACTTCTGAATTAGTGATGACCTGGCTCGAGCCGGAATAAAATTAGCTAACAGATGGGCGTGGAAGTCTTCTATGGATGATTGTTCAGCAATTGCCTTAACTATCTTGTCTGAGAGGACACCAATGGAATAAGGGTAAATAATTTGAAGGATTTGGCACGGAGAAAGAGAAAAAACAAGAACATGATCCTGAAACTCAACGAAAAATCTTAGAAAGGCAATGACATCACTGGTGGAATTGACGGAGAACTTAGAAGTACCTCTGAGCAACATTGCTAAAGGATGGGGCAAACTGCTGAAGCCAGGTGACATAGTAGGTAGAGGCCTAAGGTGCGGAGAAGCGGATTCAGAATGTGCATTTTTCAACGAGGTACGACGTTCAGATTCGTTGTCTAATGGGGCAGGGGTTTGTTGAGCTCCTACAGATTTCCTATTTTCTTCTCCTTTAGAAGACTCTTCCTCGCTAACTACGTTTACCGTAGCGGGTTGGTCGGTTTTGGGAGGGACTGCCCCAGTTAACAATAGGCTAACCTTACTGGACAATTTGGAAAGGTTTTCGAGAAGAGCACTAGCCTCCTTCCCTTGAATGTCATTCAACTTTAGAGACAATAGATCGTTAACTCTATTGGAAAAATGGTACATTCTAGCTTGTACACGTTTGAGTTGATTAGGTGATGGATCCCCTCCTTCAAAAAAAAACTAACTACGGAAGCTAGCTCAGTAGTATTGTCAGTGATCGTGGAGAGAGAGTCGTCAATCTCTTTCTCTCCCAAAGTTGGGGTGGTAATCGGCAAATCAAGGGAATCTTTAAGCTTAGAGGAATCGTCCGCAACCGTGCCACCAGATTGCCTGCGACAGTGAGCAAAGAAATTCTCCGAAGGAACTTGGAAGTCGTGCCCATACTATCCACGGCCTACCCCACTAACTGGACTCAAAGTTCGTGGCGCTGTGCTATGGAGGTCGGGAGGGAAGTTACTGATTCACCGCCCTCTGTCAACAGTTTGAGTTGGTATTGTTAATTCATAGATCTTTTCCTCCTTGCGCAAATAGCCGGGATGGAGGACATCGCGAGGGCCGGACGTGATGACAGACAGATGAACTGGATTAAGGCCACTATATATATATAATTATATTTAATAATAAAGCCAAGCTTTCTGCCAAATTGCATTGGCCTTCATCAGGGCATGTGAAGTTTTTGCCTGCGACAGTGAGCAAAGAAATTCTCCGAAGGAACGTGGAAGTCGTGCCCATACTATCCACTGCCTACCCCACTAACTGGACTCGAGGTTCGTGGCGCTGTGCTATGGAGGTCGGGAGGGAAGTTACTGATTCACCGCCCTCTGTCGACAGTTTGAGTGCGTCCCGCTGTGCCATAGTGGTGTTGTGCATGTATTTCTGCAGTACAGGTCTCCATGTATTTGATAACTTGAAGCCGTCTTCCCTGGTGATGTTATTTGGGCGCAGCTCTATCTCTATGGCTTCCCTTACAAGACGAGCGTAGAAGTCTTTTACAGGCGCGATGACCTTCGCCTGGTCAAAGAGGATGTCATGGTCTGTACTGTAGAAATGTTCTGCTATGGCAGACTGGTTTATAGCGTTCTCCGTGGAATATGAAAGAGCGACATTCTTAACCGACCTGATGTGCTCTTTCACCCTGGTGCTAACAAGCCTTTTTATCATGCCAACATATGAACAACCACAACCACATGGAATTTCACATACGCCCGGTGTTTCAAGATGTGGTTTTCCTTTGACTGGTCGAAACAGGGATTTGAGCTTACGGTCTGCGGTGAAAACTGGAATTATATTGTACTTCTTAAGAATGCGCCCTATTCTGCCAGTTATACCTGCCACGTAAAGAAGGAATACTTTTTTCTTTTTGCTGTAGTCCTGGTTGGTATTATCCCTGTTAGGCTCCTTGATTTTCACAGCTCGTGCTATGTCTCCTGACGTATAGCCGTTTTTCTTCATGGATGTTGTGAGTTCTCTTAATGCACTTGAGCGGTTATCAGCGTCTGCAACGTTATTCACCCTAGTAAATAAAGTTCGAAGGAGAGCTGCTTTTTGGCACGGGTGGTGATGTGAAGACTTATGAAGGTATCTTTCGGAATGTGTAGGTTTCTTGTACATTGCATGACCTAATGCACCAGCGTTCTTCTTGTATGCTAACACGCCAAGAAAAGGTAATTTACCTTCATTTTCTACTTCCATTGTAAACTTGATCTTACTGTTAATGGAATTTAGGTGCTCCAAAAATTCATTTAATGTTTCCCTTCCATGTGGCCAGACCGAAAATGTGTCATCCACGTAACGATAGAAGCACTTAGGTTTCAATGGCGCTGTTGTTAATGCAGTAGACTCAAAGTGTTCCATAAAAGTATTAGCAGCCACTGGTGACAAAGGTGAACCCATTGCTGCTCCTTCTGTCTGTTCGTAATAATCCCCTTTGTAGTAGAAGTAAGTAGATTTTAAACAAACTGCTGCCAGATTGGTCAAGTCCTCAGACAGGTATTCTCCGATGTAAGCAAGTGTTTCTTCTACAGGTATATTAATGAAAAGTGACGCAACATCGGAGCTTACCAGGATGTCACCTTCGTCCACCCGTAGTTCACTTAACTTCTGCAAGAAATGTTTCGAATCTTTAATGTGATGTTCTGTCTTCCCTGTTTCTGGCTGTAGCAGTGATGAAATATAGCGGGCTAACTCATGGGTCCCAGAACCAATGGCACTCACGATTGGTCTTAGTGCGACCCAGGCAAAAACTTCACATGCCCTGATGAAGGCCAATGCAATTTGGCAGAAAGCTTGGCTTTATTATAATATATATATACAGTGGCTTTAATCAAGTTCATTTGTTTCTTTATATTAATACTATGAGCCACGAAAACCTACGTTCATTAATGATGACAGACACTTTACAAATTTAGAAAAATCGAAAAATTCCAGCGACTGAGAAAATTGTTAGAGTTCGAAACAAAGCAAGGTTTAGCCGTCAAAAAGGGGCTAATTTGAGACCCATTCAACCACGCTCTGCTACCACTTGTTACGGAGTTATCCGTGGAAGGCAGAGGTGAAAGAAGGTGCGGGCTGGAATGGGTCTAACTACAAGTCCGAAAAGCGAATTAAAATTTCAATAAAGGTTATATTTTCAAAACAGCCAAACTTTACAGATTGATATAGACTTTGAACATACAACAAATAACAACAAGTTAAATCAGGTACAAGACCAAGAAAACCAATATTTAGAGATAACTTAATGATCTGGGCTTCAAGCCCCACCGTTTACAACTCTGAGCTCTCAGCTCACAATCACAAAATAGCAAAGGGCAGAAAACCCTTAATTACATGGAGCATTAGCTCCCAGCAATCAAAATGTCACACCTCCCCGAGGCACCTTTCAAAATACCAAAATGAGCTGACCCGCTCTCGATCTTTCAAGCCTATTTAAGAGGCCATAAACTGACTTTGCACTAACTGCCCTCAAGGCACACTTATAATGGCACAGGGGTACCTCGTACCCAATCTACTGGGCCTTCTCAGGAAGGAAAACAAAACGGGTTAAATAAATGGCCCAAAATACAAATTTGAATGGAGGCGAGGACTTGCACTCCTACCCAGTTTGTTAAAACCTATGTGGCGCTAAGCCGATAATACAGGGGCTAATCCCAATCTATGGAGGTGACTAGTCTGCAAAATAAATTTAACACTTTAAGAAGGAAGAGAAAAACGGTTACGAAAACGTAGTCACCTCAAATTCCAAAAATGAAGGGGAGCTCGAGAGGGTAAAGCACTCTCTATCCCCGAATTAAAGTTCAAGAAAAATGAAGTTTACCAGGAAAAGGGTTTACATGTTTAATAGTTTACATATTAAAGGTTTCGAACCTTCCCCGGGAGTTAAACTGCTGAGCTAGCGAGAAATAAAGATGTTGAAGGGCCATTACCTTGTTGAAGAGCTGTTGCTTGAAGAAAGGGGCGCTTCCCGCCCCCTGCTACATATTCACACACTGAGTTAGATGTTATACGAGTGGCCCGGAGACAAGAAAATCAGCAGTTTTTATACCTTCGTGGAAAATTCGAGACCTTTCAGGAATGAGTAGACACACCCACTCATTTTTTATTGGTTGACTAGGAGTTACACATGGAAATTCGAAGAAGAAAGCTATGATTGGAGGAAAATTAATTACAGAAATTACTGATTGGCTAAATTCAAAACAGGCGGAAAGAAAACTTAATATTGCTAACCCACAAAAGACAGAACAAAATTTAGTAAAGACAAAACTTATGAATACAACATTTCTCCAAAAAGGTTCATTCCTTTACACCAGAGTGCGTTATCGTAGTTTTTGGTAGAGACATCTGTTAGAGAATGTCCACACTTCTTGATCAATGAAAAACAAAAGTAAATCAAAAACACACAGTGACATCTTCTGATAACCAATAGAGTTAGTTCGGTTGTTAAAGTTCAGAGCTTCTCCTGTAGAGCAGTTTCAATAGGCGCGAGATTTGAACTTGCGTCGTAGAGGTGTACCGCCCGGTACAATTATTATTATTATTATTATTATTATTATTATTATTATTATTATTATTATTATTATTATTATTATTATTATTATTATTATCATTATTATTATTATTATTATTATTAGTAGTAGTAGTAGTAGTAGTAGTAGTAGTAGTAGTAGTAGTAGTAGTAGTAGTAATCTATTAAATTAATAGGCTATACACAATGATGCAAAACATTTTATTATACGGGATACACTTCTAACACTACGCCATTTCGCCATACTAATATTCCGGTAAAGTTTGCGAATTTACCCAGTATATTCTTCAATAATAAGGTTGAAACAACGTAATCCTCTACACACAATGCTATTATTGCCATGTGAGAACAGTGAGAGCCGGCCACACGGTGTAGGGGTAACGTGCCTGCCTCTTACTCGGAGGCCCGGGTTCGATTCCCGGTCAGTCCAGAGAGTTTTACCTGGATCTGAGGGCTAGTCGTACTTCCTCTTAAAACAAAAATCACCACCACCAATCATCTGAGGGCTGGTTCGAGGTCCACTCAGCCTACGTGCTTGCAATTGATGGGCTATCTGACGATGATATGGCGGCTCCGATCTAGAAAGCCAAGAATAACGGCCGAGAAGAATCGTCGTACCGACCACACGACACCTCACAATCTGCAGGCCTTGGGGCTGAACAGCGGTCGCTTGCGCTGTTTCACCATGGGGTCCCCCTGTGGGTGGGGGCGGTAGAATAACACCCACGGTATCCCCTGCCTGTCGTAAGAGGCGACTAAAAGGGGCCTCAGGGGCTCTGAACTTTGGAGCGTGGGTTGGCGACCACGGGGCCCTCAGCTGAGTCCTGGCATTGCTTCCACTTACTGGTGCCAGGCTCCTCACTTTCATCTATCCTATCCGACCACCCTTGGTCAACTTTTGTTCTTTTCCGACCCCGACGCTATTAGGTTTGCGAGGGCTAGGGAGTCTTTCATTTTCACGCCCTTCGTGGCCCTTGTCTTACTTTGGCCGATATGTTCATTTTTCGAAGTGTCTGATCCCTTCCATTTTTCCCTCTGATTAGTGTTATATAGAGGATGGTTGCCCAGTTGTACTTCCTCTTAAAACAATAATCACCACCACCACCACCTTTCACCATGGGGTTTGCGGAAGGGTGGAGGGAGGGGGACCGTGAGAAGCACACATTCCCTGATCCCTGTTATATATTGTAGTTGCAGTTGGTCTTGACCTGATCTGATCTTGTGGAAGAAATCGATCTGCACAGTAGTATCGAGAACGAGTTGGAATCGGTCTTGAGAAATCCGTCGTCGATTGAAGTAAAACGATTAGAATCGACTTTTCGAGAATGATAATTGAATGTCTGGATTTTCAGCTGTGAAAAATCTTATCTACAGGTCTTCGAATAATTTTCGAAAACTTATTTTAAAGTATTTTAGTAATTTCTCCACTCTGAATTCTTTGAAAGAAATGTCTGCGGTGAATATGTCAACTTTAACCCGGGAAGATATTAAAGCATTCCTTAATTCTTTTGATACTGTTCTGACCGACTGTGATGGTAATAATTAAACTACACTTTCAGTGAGAACTATTAATTGTTTATGCTAGTCTGGTATTCCATATATTTTTAGTGTTATTAACTGTATAAGCGTGTGATGTAGGTAATAAGTGTGCTGTACTTGTCATGTGTTTTGTAACTTGCCATAACCTTGAAGATACCTCCTCATGTAACACTGCATATTACTTCTGGCTGAGAAAGTGATTTGCAGTACAAGCTATAAATTTACACTTATAAAATTAATATACCGCTGATGGATTAGATTTATCGTTATTTGCATGTATTTCTTTGCAGGTGTTACTTGGCTAGATGATAGACCATTAAAAGGTGCTTCAGCTACATTACAGCAACTGCGTGATTTAGGCAAGAAAGTTTTCTATGTTACCAATAACAGCACTAAAACTAGAGATGAATTTGTTACCAAATGTTCGAATCTGGGCTTCAAAGCTTCAGCTGTAAGTCATAGTTAATGTTTTCTAATTGTTTATCTTTTTGAATTTTTTAAAGACATATGTTGAGCAAGTGAGATAAATAATTTATGCTTGTTGTTTGAAGGGGCCCAGACACATAGTTATTCGGCATTGTACACAGATTGTTAGACTATGGAAAATGACATCTAGACAATTACAGTAGGTATATATTGGTTTACCATATGACTACCATGGAAAAGGGCATTACTATTAATTTCTTGAAGAATGATGTTTTATTTTGACAGAATAATATTTTATTTAGGCCCACTATCCAAAATAAAACAAAATCATGTCTATATCAACATTATGCTTTTTGAAAGAAAAAAAAAAAAGTTGGCCTACTGGAAAAGACCAAGTACCTGTAAGGGTAAATTTCACTATCAGTCTCCCCTCCCCTCAGTACACCTCATCACCATCATATTCAATCTTCTTACTGAGCCACAAATATCTTCCAGAGGAAGCATTTTTTTTTTTTTTTCATAATTTTTTATTTTGCTGTTCTTTAACAGATGCTTATGAAAATTAACACAGGTGGTGCATTAAAATATTATATTGCACACATGCTAGTCCTTTCACAGGACTTCCCTTCGGGCTTCGCGGAGGGAAGCTGTGGTATTATGTCGTTTTCGGATCAGCCACGATATCCTGACTCACTCGCATCTTTTGAAAGGAGAACCCCCTCCGGTGTGTACCTGCGGCGATCATCTTACCGTGGTACACATCCTTACGGAGTGTATGGACCTGGTCGGTCTTCGCCGTAGTCTTAACCTCTCGAGTCTTGCGAGATGACGAGCAGTCAGTAGACCTCGTCATCCACTTTATGAGGGATAGTGGTCTGTTTTATCATGTATAATTATGTCCTTTGTCCGTATTTGTGTCAATTGCACTTTATCCCATTAACTTCATTTTAGTTTGTGTTGCATATTTTAACGTCAACGTAAATTATGTATATATATCTGTAATACCAGGCAATGCCTTATTCCCTTTTTGCCTAATTTTATTTTTTTTAATTAGAAAATAGGGCATTGCAAATTAGATCCATTGACTGTTTTAATCTCGTACTCAGTTTTTCATCACTTCTTTTAACTCAAGTCAGTGAATACATTTTAAATTTTACCTATCATATATCATGTCGTCCATCTCGTCTCATTAGGGGCCGATGACCTGCGATGTTAGGCCCCTTAAAACAGCAAGCATCATTATCATCAGTCCTTTCACATTTTCAGTAGTGACGTTTTTCCTGGTGTTAGTCTACTGCAAATTTTTCAAAGAAAACATTTTCAGCATTTCCATTGTGACAGGGAATGGAGAAAATGAATTGAAAAATTCTATGCAATTCTCAGTGGCATGAAGCACTTTGCAAATCACTAGAATATTTACACCATACCTGATCAGCTGATTCATCTTGCTTTCTGTCATTTTCAAAAATTGTATTAGATTACAAAACTTATCAAAAGGGAGTACGGTAAGTACTGAGCGAGTTGGCTTTGCTGTTGGGCCACATAGCTGTGAGCTGTCATTCAGGAGAAACCCTCAAGATGGTTTTCTGTGGTTTCCTATTTTCTCACCAAGCAAATGCTGGTGTTCTATCTCAGTTAAGGTCATGGATGATTCCTTCCCAATCCCAGTCCTTTCCTATCCCATCGTCGTTATAAGCTCTATCTTGAGGTGGTGCAACATAAAACCAATTGCAAAAAGAAACACAGTACCAGTAAGTCATCAGATTATTTATTTTCCTCTTCTACTATGAAGGCATGTGATGGTTTCTTCTGCATCCATCCCCCTAGTAATATAAGTTAATCACTTACATCAGTTCAAATGTAAACAATCATCCTATTCAGTACATCTATAGGGATGGTATACAGCCTGTACATTATTCAGACATGTTTTGACCCGTTTTAGAGTCATCTTCAGTGGGAAATAAGTCGAAAACGTAAGTTACAATAAAACACTATTTCTTTGTGGCTTATTAAAATCTTGTAGTGGTGTCCTGGTAACATATTATGGGCACCTAATTAAAACCACTGTTCTTGAGATGTAGGTAATCTCTTGTCTTTTATATATGTAAAAACTTGATATGTAGATTAAAGTTATTCCATTTGTGAGTTGACTTCCATCATAAACTTGACGTTATTGTTATCTATATCTGTGTGCTGTTGATAACAGCTGCAGTGCCATCAAACGGCTATTTTATGTTACGGTATCTGCAATGGAAAACATATATACGTATTGTGATGAAACCTATGTGAGTGAAAATGAATAACAAACTTACACGTTCCACCTATCTGTCTGTAACTTGCTTGTTGGAAAATCTTTTCACCATTAGTCGTGTTCTGACGGGTGATCTAATGTTACTAGTAGTAGCAGGGAGTGATGTCATGAGGAGAGACGCACTAAACATGTACAAATTTTTAGTAACGCAGGGAAGGGAAGGGAAGGGAAGGGAAAGGAAGAGGCCATAGGTTTAATTAAGGTACAGCTTGGTCTGATGATAGGAAACTACAGGAGGACATCTGCAGTACTGCTGACATTGTGGTTCAAATTCAGCATCTCCCAAATGGAAGCTCACAACTTCACAATGCTACCAAGTAAACAACTCGCTCATTCCTCAAGTCACAGCCTGAGTAAGTTTCATCCCTGTAAAATATTGAAAATGGTCACTCAGCTGACACCAAACTACAAGACTAAAATGTTTCCAAATTTGTACTTTTTCATCATCTCTAAAAAAGAGGGCAGTTTCTAATTCTAATTTTAATAATAAACCACCTGTACACTTCTTATGATGTTAAAAAGAAGACTTATCTAGGACAACAGTGATGTATTGTAACCATCAAATATTTAGATATAATTCCAGCAGTCATTGTCAGTAAGATACAGCACATACCTCTTGTCCTTGGAACAGTTAGGAACTGTAACTTTCTGTGTGTTGCTAATGAAATCTTTCCTGCCTACAATTTATCTTGTCCTAATATTGACGAATCATCATCAACGTCCTCCTTTACCCTTCTCTTGCTCCTGCCAGGTCAGGGCATTTATGCCACTTCTCCACCCTCCTCTCTCCTTCCACCATTCCGCATCCATCATTTTGTCCCAGCTCAGGTTTCCTTTTCTTGCATTCCTCTTTATTGAATCGATCCACCTTGTTCTAGGTCTCCCTCTTGCTCTCTTTCCCTCAAACTTCATCTGTTTTGATACTCGTTCCTCCTCCATCCTCCTTCAACATTCTTCTGTAACACCACATTTCCAAAGCTTCTATTCTCTTTCTTTCTGAGCTAGTTATCATCCATGTTTCACTTCCATACAATGCCACGCTCCTGTTGAAAGTCTTCAAAAACTTCTTTCTAATTCCTATATCAGTATTCCAGGTGAACAAATTTCTTTTCTTAAGAAAGGCCTTCCTTGCTTGTGCTAGTCTGCATTTGATGTCCTCCTTACTTCTGCCATCATTACGTATTTTGCTACCCGAGTATCAATAGTCATCTACTTCCTTTAAGACTTACTGGGCGAGTTGGCCGTGCGCGTAGAGGCGCGCGGCTGTGAGTTTGCATCTGGAAGATAGTAGGTTCGAATCCCACTATCGGCAGCCCTGAAGATGGTTTTCCGTGGTTTCCCATTTTCACACCAGGCAAATGCTGGGGCTGTACCTCAATTAAGGCCACGGTCGCTTCCTTCCAACTCCTAGGCCTTTCCTATCCCATCGTCGCCATAAGACCTATCTGTGTCGGTGCGACGTAAAGCCCCTGGCAAAAAAGACATTTAAGACTTCATTTCCTAATCTAATATTTCCTGCATCACCTGACTTTGTTTGACTGCACTCCATTACTTTTGTTTTGTATGTATGTTGGGTATTCGGCCCGAAGGCTGGTTTGATCCTCCACAGTTCCGCCAACAGCTGCCATAGATAGCCTAGGTGTCATTGAAGAGGCATACTAGGGAAATGAGTGAGGTAGTTTCCCGTTGCTTTCCTCACTGAGCCAGAAGTTGCTATTACATATCAGTCTGCCAAGCCCACTGAAATGCATGCACCAACCGACCCTATGAGTGACATTTTCACACCATACATAACAGGGACTGGCTGCATAAGGAATGGTATTACTAGCATCACACATACCTCGGTCTCTTTCATATTGTCAAAGCCAAGGATGAGACTGAGACAGGTCAGTGAAAGTAACAAATTTGTTCTAGCCCATACCAGAAGACATAGTGCAGTGTAAACACTACATCTTGCCAGCAAACGCATACTTTTGTTTTGGACTTATTTTCATCTTGTATCCCTTCCCCTAGACTCTGTCCATACCATTTAGCAATTTCTCCAGATCTTTTGCAGAGTCAGATAAAATAACATCATCATCAGCAAATCTCAGGGTTTTGATTTCCTCTTGAACTTTAATACCCATTCCAAATTCCTCTTTGATTTCCTATATTGCCAGTTCTACGTAAACATTGAATCCTTTCTGGATTGCTGCCTCTTTTTCAAAGCCCTCGATTCTTATCACTGCAGACTGATTTTTGTATAGATTGTCCTTTCTCGGTATCTGATCCCGATCACCTTCAGAATTTCAAACAGCTTGGTCCAATCAACATTATGGAATGCTAGATCTACAAACACCATGTACGTGGGCTTGTCTTTCTTAATTCAGTCCTCTAAGATCAGACGTAAAGTCAGGATTGCTGCACGTGTTCCGACATTTCTTCTGAAGCCAAATTGAGCTTCTCCCAACTCAGATTCAACTTGTCTTTCCATTCTTCTGTAAATAATAACAGTTAAAATTTTGCAAGCGTGAGATACTAAACTAACAGTGCGGTAATTTTCACACTTGCCAGCACCGGCTTTCTTGGGAATAGGTATAACAACATTTTGCCGAAAATCATATGGCACTTCTCCTCTATTATCTTGCACACTAAACAACCTCTCCTGGTTTCTCCTAAGGTAGTCAGTAATTCTGGGGGTAGGTCATCAATTCGCGGTGCCTTTTTCCTACTTAGATCTCTCAAAGCTATGTCGAATTCTGACCTCAAAATTGGGTCTCCCATGTCATCAGCATCAACAACTTCTTCTTCTTCCAGAACACTATCATCTACTTCTTTACCTTGATACAACTGTTGGGTATGTTCCTGCCATCTTTCTGACTTGTCTTCTTTCCCTAGAAGTGGTTTTCCATCTGAGCTTTTAATATTCATACACCTACTTTTCCCTCCTCCAAAGGTTTCCTTGATTTTCCTTTTTGCAGCATCTACCTTTCCTAGGGCCATACAACCTTCAACATCCTTGCACTTCTCTTTCTGCCATTCTTCATTACCTGTCCTGCACTTTCTACCTGCTTCATTATTCATCTGTATTCTTTACTGCCCTCCTAATTTTGTCCATTCTTGTACTTTCATCATTCGTCAATCGGGTCTAGTATCTCTTGAGTTATCCATTGTTTCTTAGGTGAACTTTCCTTTCTTCCTAACTTTTCTCAGTAGCCTTACTTATCTCATTCTTCATGACTGTCCATTCTTCCTCTACTGTGTTTCCTTCAGCCTTTTCATTTAGTCCCTGAGTTACATGTTCCTTGAAACAATCCCTCACACTGTTTTCTTTCAACTTGTCTAGATCCCATCTCCTTGCATTCCTTCCTTTCTTCAGTTTCTTCACCTTCACATGGTATTTCATGACCAACAGGTTGTGGTCAGAGTCCACGCCCGCTCCTGGGAAAGTCTTACAATCCAACACCTGGTTTCTGAATCTCTGCCTAATCGTAATGAATTCTGTTTGATACCTTCCAGTGTCTCCAGGTCTCGTCCATGTATACAGCCATCGTTTGTGGCGTTTGAACCAAATATTAGCCAGGAATAAATTGTGATTAGTACAGAATTGAACCAGCCGGCTTCCTCTTTCATTCCTTTGTCCCAATCCGAATTCTCCTACGGTATTACCTTCTCTTCCTTGGCCTACCACTGCATTCCAGTCTCCCCTCACAATTAGATTCTCATCACCTTTCACATACTGTATTAAATCTTTTATCTCTTCATATATTCTTTGGATTTCATCATCATCTGCTGAACTAGTAGGCATATAGACCTGCACTATTGTGGTGGGCATTGGCTTGGTGCCTATCTTGACCAGAATAATCCTTTTTCTGTGCTGGTCATGGTAGCTTACCCACTACCTTATTTTCTTATTATTAAACCAACTCCTGCATTTCCCCTGTTTGATTTTGTCTTGATAATTCTGTAGTCGCCTGACCAGAAATGCTCTTCCTGCCAACGTACTTCACTTATACCAACTACCGGTACATCTAACTTTAGTCTATCCATCTTCCTTTTCAGATTCTCTAGCCTACCACAATGATTCAAACTTCTAACATTCCACGCTCCGACTCTCAGAATGTCAGTATCCATCTTTTACCTCCAGAATATTTTACCCGGGAGGAAGCCATCATCAGTACATCATTCATACAGAGAGAGCTACATGTCCACGGGAGTTAGTCACGGCTGTAGTTTCACGTTGCTTTCAGCCGTGTAGCAGTATCAACACAGCTAAGCCATGTTAAGTATTATTACAAGACCATATCAGTCAATCATCTAGACTGCCGCCCTTGCAACTTCCGAAAGGCTGCTATCCCTCCTTCCATGAACCATTTATTAGTCTGGTCTCTTGACAGATACCCATCCGATATGGTTGCACCTACAGCTTGGCTACCTACTACATTGGGATACGCAAGCCTCCCCACCATGGCAAGGTCACATGGTTCACAGGGGAGGAATTTACTCCCTAGGTATTTGAAACTGTCAACAATTACAAGGCTTTGACCATAGTCTTGCTTTTCTCTGTGCTGATTTACACTTTTCTTGTTCATGCATCAAGTTGTTCTTGTACATCTTTGCTGCTTTTTCTCAAGACCACAATAATGTCTGCAAATAGCAACAACATCTCCCTATTCCCATTTGCTTCCTTTGTCTCCTTTACGATTTTGTACATAACCATTAGAAATGACAGTACACTCACCTGTCTTAGTACAATTTAATTTCTAAACCATTCCTTCTTTCTAACTGGAGTCTGTGCACTGTTGACACAGTTGTTGTTCGTTGCTTGCACCATTTCTACAGTTTATGTACCCAGTCTCCTTTTGACCATGGTTTCCCAAACCTTCTCCCACCGGGGGAGTTGGCTGTGCGGTTAGGGGCGCGCGGCTGTGAGCTTGCATCTGGGAGATAGTGGGTTCGAACCCCACTGTCAGCAGCCCTGAAGATGGTTTTCCGTGGTTTCCCATTTTCACACTAGGCAAATGCTGGGGCTGTACCTTAATTAAGGCCACGGCCGCTTCCTTCCCACTCCTAGCCCTTTCCTATCCCATCGTCGCCATAAGACCTATCTGTGTCATTGCGATGTAAAGCTACTAGCAAAAAAAAAAAACACCTCCTTGGGAACACTATCATATTATGTCCTTGTTAGATCTATGAATGTCATGACTGGATCCTTTCCATGTACCCAATTCTTCTCCATTAATTACCTCATACTGAAGATTGGGTCCACTGTAGGAATTCCACTTCTAAAGCCATACAGTTCCTCATTTAACTCTTCTGCTTTTCTTCTCCTCTCTAATGTTCTTTTCAGTATTTTTACCACTTCTGGTAAGATAGTTACCACACACTTTTTTCCCCTCTTCTTAAAGACTGGTATTATTATTATTATTATTATTATTATTATTATTATTATTATTATTATTATTATTCCCTTTCCCCAGTCTTCTGGCACACATTTCTGTTTCCGTATTATGCACTTTAACAATCTGTACACCCATTGTTCCAACAGGTCCAGCAGCCTTTATTATTTCCATACTAATTTCATCCATCCCTGGTGCCTTCCACATTTTCATTTTACAGACTGTTAATTCTACCTCTAACTAAATTGATGTCAGTAGGTAAGAAATCCAAGTGAATTGAATGCCAGATTGGGAATACAAAGCTGGAACAGGTGGATAACTTCAAGTATTTAGGATGTGTGTTTTCCCAGGATGGTAGTATAGTAAGCGAGATTGATTCAAGGTGCAGTAAAGCCAATGCAGTGAGCTCACAGTCTCGATCAGCAATATTCCATAAGAAGGAAGTTGGCTCCCGGACTAAACTATCTTTACATCGGTTTGTTTTTCAGACCAACATTGCTTTATGGGAGTGAAAGGTGGGTGGACTCAGGATATCTTATTCATGAGCTAGACATGAAAGTAGCGAGAATGATTGCTGGTACAAACAAGTGGGAACAATGACAGGAGGATACTCGGAATGAGGAGATAAAGGCTAAGTTAGGAACAAAGTTGATGGATGAAGCTGTACGCATAAACTGGCTTCGGTGGTGGGGTCGTGTGAGGCGAATGGAGAAGGATAGGTTACCTAGGAAAATAATGGGCTTTGTTATGGAGGGGAAGAGTGGTAGCAGGAGACCAAGACGATGATGGTTAGACTCAGTTTCCAATGATTTATAAATAAGAGCTATAGAACTAAACAAGGCCACAGAATTAGTTACAAATAGAGGATTGTGGCATAACAGTCTATAATGAAGATGTATGGTGTGTGTATGTATTTTCCTATTTTGTCCATGCTCATTTCTGCTATCACAATTCTATCATCTCCATCAAAAGTTTCTCCTGGTAAAGCTGTTACATCCATCAACTGTCTGCGATTTTTCTTTTCCACTAGAAAGTAATCAATTACTGATTTTATTCTTCAGTCGCCCCAGCAATAACTTGTAATTTTCCTGCTGTTTTTTCTTTTGAAACCATGTCTTGCCCACAATATTTTCATTCCTCTCACAAAACTCAACTACTTTCTCTCCTTCCTCATTCCTTTTTCTGTATCCATATTGTCTGATTACTTCTTCCTTTCTTGTCTTTCGTTTTCTATTATAGGCTTTGAATCTCATTGTTGAATCCGTATTGACGGTTGAACTTCTTACAAAATTGTACAAAAACTATGAGCATTAAAATAGTTTTTGTACAATTTTGTAAGAAGTTTCGTTTTCTACCTGTGCATGTAAGTTTCCCATTGTAATCACTTCCACATCAGTTATCTCCTTTTCTAGTTTCTCCAGGAATTCCCCAATATCCTCCTCCTTATTCTGTGTCTCTGGTTCATACACTTGTATGAAGTCCTTTTCTTCGTTCGTCATTCTAATTTTCATTATCCTGTCACTGATGTACTCTTCCAGCTGTTTAGAAATTATCAGGCCCAGTCTGTTTTTCTCCTCTGCCACCACTCCAAAATAGTGTATATCATTTCCTCATTCTCTTCTTTGCACTCCCCTTTTAACATTGCTCAACCCCATCATTTCTGTACCCTCTTTGACCATAAAATGCATCACCCTTTTTGCCTTTCCTGTCAGGTTCATAAGGTCGATTATGCCCACCTTCATGATGCTGGCTATTGGTTGCCCATTTTTCACAGTTCTCCCAGTGCCCAAGGAACTGCGCATCGCTTGCAGCATGCTACGCCCTGACTTTTTTTCGAGGCAAGTTCCGAAGTACCATATCGTACCATATCTTACAGCCATGAAGATGGTTTTCTGTGGTTTGCCATTTTCACACCAGGCAAATGCTGGGGCTGTACCTTAATTAAGGCCACAGCTCCTTCCTTCCTAGTCCTCGCCCTTATCCCATCGTCGCCATAAGACCTATCTGTATCGGTACGACATAACTTAGGTTTTTTTTTTTAAATCTAGAAAATAGAACTTGGAGAATTAGAGTAGGTGAAATGTTATCTGATCCTGTAATGATTAAGAGGGGACCCTGCAGGGTAGTATTGTTGGACCTTTATGTTTTATAATATATGATATGAGTAAAAAACTGGAATCACAGAGAAGGCTATTACCGTATGATGTTATACTGTATAGAGTAGTAAATGGGTTGCATGATTGTGAGTGACTGCAGGGGGACCTAGACTACGTTGTGAGGTGGATAGCAGATAATGATATTATGGTAAATGGGATGAAAAGTCAGGTTTTAAGTTTCACCGAGAGGAAAAGTGCTCTTAGTTTTTATTATTGTGTTGATGGGGTAATCGTACTTCATGGGGAACACTTTAAGTACCTAGGGGTTAATATAACGAATGATCTTCATTGGGGTAATCATGTAAACAAGGTTGTCAAAAAAGCTTACAGATCTCTTTACATGGTTATGAGAGTATTTAGGGGTTGTAGTAAGGATGTAAGGGAGAGGGCCTATAAGTGTCTCATAAGACGTCAGAGTATGGTTGTAGTGTTTGGGACCCACAACAGGACTACTTGATATGAGAACTGGAAAAGATCCAAAGGAAAGCAGCAAGATTTGTTCTGGGTTATTTCCAGAAAAGGAGTAGTATTACAAAAATGTTGCAAACTTCGGGTTGGGAAGACTTGGGAGTAAAGAGACAAGATGCTCAATTATGTGGTATGTTTTGAGCTGTCAGTGGAGAGATGGCATGGAATGACATTAATAGATGAATAAGCTTGAGTGGAGCATTTAAAAGTAGGTGAGATTATAAAATGAAGGTAAAATTTGAATTCAGGAAGACAAACTCGGGCAAATATTCATTTATAGGATGAAGAGTAAGGGATTGGAATAAATTATCAAGGGAAATATTCAACAAAATTCAAAGTTCTTTGTAATCATTTAAGAAAGGACTAGGTAAACAATTGATAGGGTATCTTCCACCTGGGCGACAGCCCTAAATACAAATCATTGATGATTGACAGGAAAATATTGATTGGAACAAAATTAAGGTTAAATTGTTTATTTTTCCTATATTATTTGTTTTGAATATCTAATACCCCGTGTTGTGTATGTTGCTGATTATGGAAGTTATTTCCCATTTTTTTATTGTTTCAGTCACTTGTAACATTGTATTACGTTTTTAAATTTGAATTTTCTAGGATGAAATAATATCCACAGCCTACCTTACTGCCTGTTATATGAGTGATCTTGGTTTCAAGAAAAAGGCCTATATTGTTGGTTCAACAGGTTTAACACGAGAGTTGGATTCAGTGGGTATCCGACATAGTGATATTGGGGTAAGAATTTTTATCTTGTAACTGCTTGTTTCTGAGTGTTGCCTGTGTACTTTAATTAGTCTAATTCTGTATGTTAATTAGTGATGGGCAGTCTGAGGCGAGTTCTCGAGATTTCTCGAGACTAGTGCAGACACTACTTCTTGCAAAAAATTTAGAGAGATCTCGAGAGCATTCTGTGGTGAATAGGGTGTCGTAGGCCTACAGGTGGACGGAGCTGAATGTTGTTTGTACTGAGTATGTGAATAGCCAACCAAGGGCCTTCTCCATTCCTTAACAACGTGTCAACAAGCGACCAGGGAGTTCATTTCTTTAATTTGTACCAAGGTCTGTTTTGACGCAATACAACATATAATTATAAAGGATACGCATTCTGGCATTGTATGTAGCGGTAAGCACACGAATGTGTAGGCTAAGTATAGAAACTGATGGCTACTGTAAGTACACCTACCTGGATATTAGAGGTGTGCCTTATTCGAACTCTCCATGAACCTACTATGCTGACGTAGCAGGGGGAGAGGTGATACCCCCACGTGGCGCGTCCCAGGTGGCAGATAGGGAGGTCCTAATTGGCTTGCCGGCGGACTTGAGCGAAATAATATAGCTCTCGCGGACCAAACACACATCCTCCTATGGGTGGGAGATGCAGGCGAAGAATACACCCACGGTACCCCCTGCCTGTCGTAAGAGGCAACTAAAAAGGGCGACAAAGGGATGATCGAATTAGAACCATGAGACTACTTGTAATTAGTACCACCACACGGAGAACACCCTGGGTCGCTTTTACTTGCGCGTAGTACCACTATGTTAGGTAGTACATAATAGGTTTGTGATTAGTAGTGACAGTGTGTGAATCAGGGTGAGTTTTACAGTTCCTGTGATTAGTACCACTCTATGAGCGACACCATGTGTGAGCGACACCATGGGTCTGCCTTCCCTATAATTAGTATCCACCATGTGAGGAACACTGCGGGATAGTACGAGTCCCTCTAGTTAGTACACCTATGTGAGGAACACCATAGATTTGCATTGCCTGTAAATGGCACTGCAATGTCAGAAACATCATAGGTCTGTGTTACATGTTCGCATTGCATTACCTGTGAGTATTACCATAATGTGTGGAATACTGTGAGTCGACGTTATTTTTTATCACTACCGCAACATGACAAATACCATGGTTCTACTTTCCTAGCGATAACTACCATTATGAGGGGCCGATTACCTGGATTTTGGACCTCTTTAGACTATAAGCATCATTGATTCAGGATTATGCTTTAGAAGCAGTCCCTTGGTCATTAATACTATTGTTAACGCTAGTTTCTGGGAATGTGGGGCATTACGGGTCGAATCCAGTGATTGTTTTAAATTCATATCCATCTATTCATTCTTTGTCATCATGTTTTGAATTCTGGTCAGTGGATGATTTTGGACTTTTAAATTGTCATTACATTTTGTCTCATTTCATACCATTAGGAGCTGATGACCTAGATGTTAGGCCCATTTAAGCAAAAAGCATCATCATTATTCGAACTTGAGACGGGTTAAGATGAACCTTGTTGCATATGCAACCACCATTGTGCATGAGTGGTATGTGTAATCCAAAATGCCTGAGTTTGCTCCATTTTTTTTTTTTTATATAGGTAGGTGTACATCGTTATCAGACCCTACATTCAATATCATATGACCACTGCTTGTATTTACCAATATTTGGGTGACAAAGGAAATAATTCCCTTTAATGTTATAGAGTATTTGCGTTATAATTAGATACTTTGGTATATGACAGTTCTATGTGTAATCGTGTCTAATTGTACGCGACAGCTTTAAGACAATGTCCGAAATACAACGTAAGTCGTGGAAATAAGTTATTTTGAAGATATGCCACATAGCACAGCCTGGTGTGTTGTTTGTTCAAAAGAATTAGAATACGTCGGCAGAAATACTTACACCACTTAAAAACACATATCCATGATTGTCACAGAACACCTCTGGCCCAGTCTGCATCACAAGAAGCTACCCTGTCGATGACAAATGCAAGATATCCAGTTAGGTGTACATCCTGTCCACAGTTATTCACAAATTATAAGAGTTATTCAGCTAGGATGTCCACCTGAAATAACTCTTGAACCATTTAACATACTGACATTCAGCTTTCACTTTTGTTAATGATGTTAAGGAACTCATAGTTCAACATGCAGTTATTTTCTAAGCTTTTGACAAAATGTATTGGCACACACGTTTCCATATGAGACCTGCTAATGATGTACTAACAACCTTGTACTCATAGTTACTGGGACGTCTCACAGCTCGAAGCACAGAAGAATCGGTCTTGAGAGCGTTGCATATCTTCAAAATAACTTATTTCCACGACTTACGTTGTATTTCGGACATTGTCTTAAAGCTGTCGCGTAGAATTGGAGCAAACTTGGGCATTTTAGATTACACATTCCATTCATGTGTAATGGTAGTTGCATATGCAGCAATGCACATCTTTCCGCGTCTCAAGTTCGAAAAATGCACGCCTCTAGTATCCAGGTAGGTGTACATCCTATTTAGTTATTCACAAATTATACAGAGTTATTCAGCTAAAATGTCCACCTCAAATAAGTCGTGATCAGTTTAAGATTCTGGCATTCTGTTTTCACTTTTGTTAATGGTATTAAGAGGTTCATAGTTGAAGAAGCAGTACATTTCCAAGCTTCTGACAAAATTTATTGGCTCTCACATTTCCATATGAGAACTGCTGATGATGTGCTATCAAGCTTACACTCATAGTTACTGGGACATCACACAGAAAGCAGCACAGGAGAATTTTCTCGAGATCTGTGATGTCAGTCTCGAGAGTCTAGATTGAGAGCGTTGCCCATCACTAATGTTAGTGTTACCAGACATCCCAGTTTTCTGGGGACAGTCTCTGAATTTGCTTTTCGTCCTGGAATGTCCCTGGATTTACTCACTTGTCCCCAGAAATCTGGGATTTTCATTGGTAAGATTAGTAAGAATTCACAATAACATTCTGAAACTTTTTAACTCGTCATTTTTATAAAAAATACTCTACTAGGATTTACGGTTTCCCTTCAGTATGTTCTCTAGTTGTGATCTCTTTGGTTTGCTTCTTACACTCGAGTGCAATTTACTTTTTGAATACTAGTGAATATCAAGTCCGTAGCATGTAACTTCCATCTGTTTTGCAGCAATTCGCGGTGTCTGTAAGCATGTGGCACACCTGCGTGGTGGTTAAAGTTGTTAGAATATTTTATACTGTTTGAAAATATATAGAAAATGTAAATATCCAGTAAGTGCTTTGATGTTGAAGGAGATTCCTTCTCTATGGCAAGGTGTAATGAATCTACTGCAGTGTATTCTTTATGCCAAACAATCTTTTGTGTCAGGGACAGAAGAAAAACTTCTATTGTTGAACATGTACAAACAGAAAAGCATGAAAGTGCTTTCAGTCATGAAAGTGGTAACATGGAGTAAGCAAACAAGTTGTATGTATCAGGTGTATGCATACGTTTTTGCCGGATTGTGTGGTAAAGAAAACACGTAATTTTCTAGGGAAATTCATTTTTTGTTTATTCATTATATTGGACATCGCCTTCTACACACTTTGCCCGTCTTTCAGGTAAATTATGAATACCATGCAAGAAAAACTGCTTGTCTTTTGCGACAAACCATTCGTCGAGCCATTTTCCAACTTCCTTGAAATTGCTGAAGTGCTGTTTTGCGAGCGTGTGCCCCTATGATGCGAAGAGGTGGTAGATGGCGCCAGGTCGGAAGAGTATGGCGGCTGCAGAAGGATGTCCCGTCCAAGCGATTTCATGGTGTCTTTCACTGGTTTTGCTGTGTGAGGCGGCGCATTGTCGTGTAACAAAATTACTTTGCCATATCTTCTGGCCCATTCCGGTCATCTTTCGATCAACGCATGATTTAAATTAATCATTTGTTGGTGATAGCATTGTGCATTAACGGTTTCGCCGGGCTTCAAGAGTTCATAATACACAATGCCGCTCTGGTCCCACCAGACACAAAGCATGGTCTTCTTGCCGAAGCGATTTGGCCTCGGTGTTGAAGGATTGGCTTCGCTAAGTGACAGCCACGTTTTTCTCCGCTTTGGATTTTCAAAATAAATCCATTTTTTTACACCCATCGCAATTCGGTACAGAAATTATTTTCTATCTTGCCGTTGAAACATTATTTCACAAAGTAACTTTGCGATTTTCCATTTACCGTTCATTCAAATTGTGTGGGACCCATTTACTGAGTTTACTGATCTTCCCCATTGCTCGTGAACGTCTGCTGATCATTTCTTGCGACACATTTAATGCTTGTGCCAATTACTGTTGAGTTTGAGTTGTGTCATCATCCAGTAATGCCTGCAATTGCTCGTTTTTACACTTTTGTGGTCTACCAGAACGCGCACTGTTTTTCACATAGAAATCACCCCGTTTAAATTGTCAAAACCATGTCTCACATGTTCTAATCTATGGAGCGTGTTCACCATATGTTTCTACCAGCAAACGATGACTTTCCACAGCCTTTTTCTTTTGATTAAATAATAAAAGCAGTGCAAGCAACTTGTGTTTGCTGTTAGGTTAATGTCAGACGAACAAACTGAAGTATATGTCAAATTCATACGCTGCGTACTGTTTGCTGGCGCCATCTCTTAGTGAAACACGAAAAGACTTATGCATACACCTGGTAAGTAGAATGAGTATTTTCGTCTTTTAAAATGTGTATCAGATAATATAACCAAATAGCAAAGTAACATACATACAATTATAATACAGTAGTTTTTACTTGTGTTTATATCTGTTCCTGGAAATTATCAAAAAATCTGGTAACCTTACTCTGTGTGCAGCTCAGCTTCATCTCTGGTGAGATACAATGTTTAGAGTAGACTGTCTACTGAGCCCTGTTTCACAAAATAGCTAGTGTAAAGGGTCCCATACATGTACAGTTTTGCCTTCTAATCGGCCTGAACAGTTGTTGACTGACAGGGAAAACAGACGTGTATGATGTGGCCTTCCAGCCAATTGTTTTAATTATTGGACTGTGAGAATTCCGTTAGTTCTAACAGCAAGACATAGTACTTGACAGGTGGAATGGACGTGTATGGAGGAATCACAGCCGACCGGCTCTGCGTGGATAGTAAAATATTGTCTTCCTCCCGCAATGCAGCCATGGCCACATGGTCAAAAAACTTTTTATCTGAATTTATTGAAGGTTGTGGAAAGTAAAAAAATCAAGAGTAGGTTCTTCCATACATAAACAATTGTGCCAAATTGTGGGTACACAAATTTATATGAGTGTAATTGTTTTGTTTAACCACATTTTCCTTCACACTCTTCTTTCTTGTTTCCGAATTTGGCCGCCTATGGACCGCATTGAACTTAAGGCTTTTTCTTCTTCTTCTTCTTCTCATTCTCCCAGAACCTCTTCATTCTTTCACTTCTGATCTTCCTTTCTTTCTCAGATATGACCAGTTTGGGTCTACATTTTGGTGGTTTCTCCTGGAATGTTTTGATGCTGTCCACTCGACTTCTAAATTCTTTTCTGTTGTGAACCATATCCACTGTAAGTCCACTTTCTATTGCATCTCTTTTTACCTCTTCCACCCACTTCATCGAAGCTTTTAGTCCAGTGATGTACTTGAATATTTTCTTAGTTAGCCATTTCTCATCTATTCTTTCTAGATGCCCATAGAATTTTAGCCTTCGCTTTCGCATGGTGACAGTGATTTTTTTTTTGTGTATTTATAGAGGTCATCATTTTTCCTATTCCTCCACTCCCCATCAGCATTTTTCTGTGGTCCTAAAATTTTCCTTAAGATTCTCCTCTCTTTTTTTCCGAGATCTTGAAGCTCACCCTTTTTATTCATTGTCAGGCTCTGAAGCGTAGAGACCCTCTGGCTTTACCACTGAGCTGTAGTGTCTAAGTTTCGCCTTGTAAGATATTGCTCTTTTGTTGTATCTGTTCTGGGTTAACCTATAAGCCAATTCTAGTTTTCTAATTCTTGCCCTAATCGCCTCTTTATCCAATCCATTAGGTTCTATCCATTCCCCTAGATATTTAAATTTCTCAGTTCTTTTTACAGTCCCATGCTTCACTTCTAAGTGTCTCTCCCCTTGATGTCCATATTCCATGTATTCCGTCTTCTCATATGAAACTTTGAGACCCGTTTTCTCAGCGATCTCATGTAGAGTATTCAGCATAATTTGGGCATTTTCTCGGTTGTGAGCCAAGAGTGCAAGATCCTCCGCGAAAGCCAAACACTTAATTTCTAAGTTCTGTCCTTTCCTCCCTAAATGTATTCCCTTTATTCCTTTCACTTCCAAGGCTTTTTCCCATGTTCTAATGATTTTTTCTAGGACAATGTTAAAGAGAATTGGTGATAGGCAGTCCCCTTGTCTGACTCCTGTTTTTATTTCAAATGGTTCAGAAATTTCACCGAAGAATTTGACTTTTGAGAAAGTTTCTGTCAGGGTTTGTTTTATTAACATTCTTGTTTTCCTGTCAATTCTGAATTCCTCTAGGACGTTAAATAGGGTCTGCCTGTCAATTGAATCATACGCTTTCTTAAAATCAACAAATATTACCACGGTGTTCTCAAAGCTCTTATTCTGAGAATGCTCTTCAGGTTAAATATTTGTTCTGTGCATGATCTTCCTTTTCGAAAACCAGCTTGGTACTCACCAATGAGATGGTCTCCTTGTTCTTCAACTCTTCTCAATAGTACTTTAGAGAGTATCTTATATGTTATTGGGAGTAAAGAGATTCCTCTATAGTTATTGATGTTCGTCCGGAGACCTTTCTTGTGAAGTGGGTGTATAAGAGCACACTTCCAATCACTGGGGATCTTTTCATCTCTCCAGATTTCTCCTATGACGGCGTGGATTGCTTTTGTTGCAGTTTCTCCTCCGAACTTCCACATTTCTGCAATAATTCCATCTTCACCTGGTGCTTTGTTGTTTTTAAGCTCATTTATTATTTCTTTGATCTCTTCTAGACTCGGTGGCTTGGAATCTTGGTTATCCTGAGATAGATTTTTCGTATCCAATCTTTTCACAGGTTCTGCACAATTCAGTAACATTTTGAAGTAATCTGCGAGAAATTGACAATTTTCTTTGTTGTTCGTTACTACACTACCATCCTCCCGCTTGAAACACAAACTTGATGGCTGGTATCCCCGTAGTTCCTCTCTGAAGGTTTCGTAAAATGCTCGAGTGTTGTTCTTTCGAAAATCGTCTTCTATCTTATCCATCCTACTTCTGTCATAATTTCTTTTCTCTGATCGTATGATCTTAGCTGTTTTCTTCCTCTCTTCCCTGAAAGTTTCCCATCTCTCGGTTTTGTTGGAATGCCACCTCCACTTTTCATTCCACCACCGGTGTTTTCGTTTCCTCGCTGGATTCCCCAAACCTTCAGCTGCTTTAAACATTGAGTTTTTGATATCTTCCCAGCTGTTCATATTCAGCTTCGACAATTTTTCACAATATGTCTCTTTGCTTTGTTTCAGAGTATCTGCATCAATTCTAAGCTTCCTCTTGATTCTTTGTTTGGGTTTGTTTGGTTGGAATCATACTTTAATCTCCGAGAGGTGGTGGTCCTAATCTATGTTTAAGCTTTTTCTTACCTTGACGTTCAAGATTTCCCTTCGGTTTCTGGTCGTAATAGCAACATGGTCGATCTGAAACTCCCCCAGCAACGTGTTAGGAGATGCCCATGTTTTTTTTCTTGTTAGGGAGTGCCTTGAAGTACGTAGACATGAGTTTCAAGTTAAAATGTCTGCAGAAACTGATTAATCTTTTGCCATTTCTGTTTGTTCTGTTATGTGCTGGGTAGTCCCCCCACAATTTTCCTGTACCTTCTTTCTTTACCTATCTGAGCATTGAAATCACCAACCAAAATTTTCACATGGTGTTGTGGAATTTTGGACGTTGTGTCTTCAAGAATTTCCCAAAAGTCATCTACCTTCTCCAGTTTTTTCTTGTTATCGTCATTTATCGGCGCATGTGCATTGATGATCGTGTATGCTTTATTGCCAGACCTAAAGGACAGAAACGAGATCCTCTCTGTTGGTGAGGTGAAATTGATGATGGACTCCAGAATGTTACTTTTAACCATAAAGGCCGTACCTAGGATCGTTACATTTGCATTGTTTTTTATTGCCGGTTTTCCTTTGTAAATTCTACAGCCATTAGATTCCATGTGATTTTTATCAAGGTATCTTGTCTCTTGAACTGCAAGTATGTAAATATCTCTTTCTCTCAAAACATCAGTAAGTTGTTTTAATTTTCCAACTTTTAGGAGCGTGTTGATGTTCAGTGTTCCGAGCAGATGTTTTTGCTTGGTTCGTATCTTCCTTGAGGAGGTTCTGGGAAGCTCCGACTCTTCCCTGCATGACGTTCCAGGCTCTCCAGAATCCAAAGGCCTGGTTGCACCGCTCACGGCGGTGGGGGATTTCGGTTTCCGGCTGCCCCCTGGAGTAGTCTTTCCTGAAGGTGTTTCCAACATGCCTTACGTTGAAGTTAGTTGGGAGAGTAGGCATTGCCTGCTCCTGTGAATTAAAACTGAGGTTGTAAGCCCCAGAGTTTGGTTCTTCCGCCCTCTAAACCATTGGGAATCTTCCTCTTCTGCTTTAGAGACCGGTAGGTTTATTTAGGGTTTTCTCCCTTAGACTGGTTGCCTTCCCAGGATTACAACAGAGACCAATCTTCCCCACAGCGGTTCTTCCGCCTTCCTTGCCGTTGGATGATGTAAACCATCTTCGTCCGCCTCAGAAGCCGTTGACCGTTTTTCTCTTTAGTTTATTATATTTTCACAGACCACCAAGATGGCTCCCAGCAGTAGGCTAAGATCTGTTGCCTTAGAAACGCCTTAATGGAAGAGTGAAGTATCTATGGAGACCAAGAAAATTTAGCAAGTGGGTGGTTGTTAGGGCAAGGTTAGCAACCAAAGTACACTCTTAGTATGTTATCTATGGAGAAATTGTAGTAAAATCCAACATGGAGGTACGTAGGGCCATAAAATGAAACAAAATTATGCCCTCAAATCAATAAAAATAAGCTCCAGACTTCCAAGAAAACACGTTCACACAACCACTACACCTATTAAATGCTCAAACACTCCCCGACACCCACCAACACCACACAGAACGCGAGAAAAGATGTCAATATCTCGGAGCTCCACCACACATGACTTCTTCCAGTGAGTATGCTGTACATTGTTTCCATTCTCTCTTCTTTAAGTTGTATGCAATCCCTGCATATGCAAGCAATTCATCTACTGTTGACATTTTATCTGCTAAAAGTACCTGTATGTATACATCTACACAGTATTGCCATAAGTTCTGTCAGTACTTTCAATGCATATCTATAATAATATCATAAAGAGGAAAAATTGGTATATTTGTTTGTAACGGATAGACTCAAAAACTACTGAACCGATTTTAAAAATTACTTCACCTGTAGAAAGCTACATTGCCAGTGAGTAACATGGGCTGTATTTTATTTTCAAAACAATTCGGGGTGGGGGGCACGGGGAGGGGAATATATAAAAAAATAGGCTAATGTAGGCAAAATATGGAATTTGTCATACAAGGACAAGGCAAAGCTCAATTTAATCCCCTTGACGCAAACAACAAAACTCGGTAAGCCCTATGGGCCCAAAAACCATGTTTTAAGGCCCTAAAACCAACCGTTACGGAGATATTGGCACCACTCTACCCCTGCTCTAGGAATCAGATAAAATAATGAACTGCCGTAACCATGGCAACGTCAGCTGCAGGATTCTACAGCAGCAAAATTATCTACAATATATCACAAAAATCTAACATGTTACAGACATGAAAATTGGTATTCGGAATCCCCTTTAAGAATAAAAGAACACAAATGTTTGTTTTCAGAAAATCCACTTAAGGTGGGGGTGAAAAGAAGTGAGGAAGGAGTTAAATTATTTATATGAGGATACGTACATCTCAGAAAATGAAGATGTTACAGACGTTAAAATTAGTACTTGGAATCTCCTTTAAAAATGAACATACTTTTTTTTAAAATCCATTTAAGAGGGTGAAGAGAGTAAAAAAGCGGGTTAATTTTATCTTGTTCTTCTACTGCTTTACCCACACCTGTAGGGGTTGCGGGTGCAAACTGTGTTGCACATGTGGATTTTGACCCTGTTTTACAGCTGGGTGCCCTTCCTGGCGTCAACTGTACGTATAAGGATGTAATTACTATTGTTGTGGTTGTTAATGTGGTGTGTTGAGTGAATATAAAGAGGAGAATGTTGGGACAAACACAAACAACCTGTCCCCAAGCCAGAAGATTAATCACACACGATTAAAAACCCCGACCTAGCCCAGTATCGAAGCCAGAACCCAGTGAACCGAAGACCTGAACGCTGACCACTCAGCCAAGGAGTGGGGCAGTTTTTATAATGAGTATATCTACATTATATCTCATAAACGTAACATGTTACAGGCGTGAAAATTGGTATTTGAGTCTCCTTTAAAAATAAAGAAACACGTGCTTTTTGTTTTTGGAAAATCAAGCTGGAGATAGAAAATAAGTGAAGGAGGAGTTGAATTCTCTTTATGAGGATACTTATATCTCAAAAACTAAGATGTTACATACGTGAAATTTGGTATTTGGAATCTCCTTTAGAAATAAAGAAAACTTTTTTGCGACATAAATGAGGACTTTCTCACGCATAGAGTTCCATGTCCCATGTTCCAGATTTAGCTCTGCCAGTAGCCTGGTCATCTTAGGCCCAAAATCCCCCTGTGGGTGGGGGCGGTAGAATAACACCCACGGTATCCCCTGCCTGTCATAAGAGGCGACTAAAAGGGGCCCCAGGGGCTCTGAACTTTGGAGCGTGGGTTGGCGACCACGGGGCCTTCAGCTGTGTCCTGGCATTGGTTCCACTTACTTGTGCCAGGCTCCTCACTTTAATCTATCCTGTCCGACCTCCCTTGGTCAACTCTTGTTCTTTTCCGACCCCGACGCTATTAGGTTTGCGAGGGCTAGGGAGTCTTTCGTTTTCACGCCCTTCGTGGCCCTTGCCTTCCTTTGGCCGATAGCTTCATTTTTCGAAGTGTCGGATCCCTTCCATTTTCTCTCTCTGATTAGTGTTATATAGAGGATGGTTGCCTAGTTGTACTTCCTCTTAAAACAATAATCACCACCACCACTTAGGCCCAAAAGACAATGCCACAAACGTGGTTTACAAAAAGGTTTTGGGGTAAATGAAATGCAATTTCTCGGTGAGTTTTTTTACTTTAGGGATTTACAGATAATGTCTTAGTGCATTACCGAGGAAGAAGTAATTTTTATCAAATTACGAAATCCTCGCGAGCGAAGCCATGGGTAACAGCTAGTAACTACTAAATAAAACTATGCAAACCCATTAATAACATGCATATATTCTGAGAAAGCACAAAAATGCTACAGAATGAATGAACTCTTATTCAAAATGATCACCATCTGCGACAACACAGTGGCGAAGACGTTGAGGCCACTCGTCAGTTGTGTCCAGTGGAAGTCTTTCGACAGCTGATATGATTGATTTTTTTAACCTATTCACTGCCAAACCCATATATATACTTATTGAACACCGTGCCTCGTCTGCCAAACCCGTATATATACGTTTTGGTGCAGTGTGTACTTCGCCGATCTCACAAATGAACGGGATATCGTGTCATGCTTTGAGATTCCGCGGAAGTGCTCAAAGAAGTTCTGTACGGCAGATATACCACTTCATTTCACATGTTTTGAAAGCGATCTGGTGTTATTTCAGCTTCGTGGGAGTGGAACATCTTTCCCAATAACGTGTAGCTATCATGGTGTCTTGAAATATACATTCATCTCTTGTTGACAAAGAAATTGAATGTTTCCTCATAAATGGTGATTCTGGAGAGCTATATTTTGATAATGAAGATGGAGAATATGTTGGGGGTGATATTGAACTACAAAAAAGTGCGTGACAGAGTAGTAATGATGGATCTCATGTGGAATTGTCACCCTCTCCTCAGATAAATTGTTATTTCCCCAAATGTTAATGATTTTGATAATTCCAGTTCTTGGATCAACAATTTTATATTTCAATAATAATAATATCATCAAGCGGAGTAGCCGTGCATGTTAACATGCTACTGCTATGGAGCCAAGCTCTGCATTCGGCAGGCGAATGGGTTCGAACCCCATCATCAGCTGTCCTGAGAATTTCTTTTTCTTTTTGGGGTTTCCCTTTTTGCACTTCCAAGCAAATGCTGGGACAGTTCCTATTCATAAGCCACAGCCGATTCTGTCCACTTCCTTACCCAGTTTCATTCACCATCGTTCATTTCCTATTAATTATCTTCTCACCTGTGGTTGACATCAGGAAGGGCATCCAGCCATAAAAACATGCTGTAAAATATAATCTCACTTCATCCCCGACCCCGTATTGGGCTAAGGGGTTAAGGGGACGATATGTATTCCATTAAAAGTATCAGTAAAAAATTATCTGTAAAAGTGCTTCTTCCTTAACATAAAACCTGGCCCAGAGGGTTCACCTGGTCATGAAAACTCAGCAGTGAAAAGGTTAACATATCAATGTTGCGGTGTCCTTTTAGACATGCTGTCGCTTTGAGCTTCTACCACAGAGAATAATCTAATGGATTGAGGTCCAGACTTCCATCAGGCCAGTCAGCAACAGTGACGAACCATGGGACAGAAGTCTTTACTCCACCTTTGCAAAAATGCACCTCCGATTATCCCCGCCAAGAAACTGCCTACCATACTGTGACAGAAGCAGGGTGATGTCTTGCTGCACACATAGAACTTTCTCTTTTGCTTCCTTGTAGGGCTATATGCACAGACCATCGCCGTGTGTACACACCAGCGTTTTGCTTTTTAAACAACTCTTCCACAGTGAATATTTTGTCATCTGTGATGAACGGGATGTCGCGATACTGGCTCTCACCATATGTCATTAACAAAGCCTGGTATCGAACATGGTGTATCTCCTTGAATTTTTCAGTTAGTAAATGCCGTGTGTATCTTTTATATGCACCAACGCTTAAATTATCCTTCAAAATATGTGACATAGTTCGTGGAGATATATTCATTTCACGAGACAAAATTGTTTGTTTATGTAATGCAAAAGATTGCGTTGAATCCTTGCACGAATAGCATTCACAACTTCTTTTCTGTGTACATACCTAGGACGGTACGATCGGACGTGATCAGCAGTTGCACCCATTTGTTTAAACCGTGCTATTGTCCAAATCGCAAATCGTTCATTGATACCTAGGGGTTTCAGCAGAGAAAAAATTTCTTAGCTCACTTTCCACAACGAAAAAACGCCAATACAGCAATACAATTATCATACACTCCCCAATCCATCTTTCACTACTGCCTGCTGTTGGCACACTGCAAGCCGGTTACTGGCAGAGCCGTGAAGTTGACCTTGTGGATGACGACATACAGCGTTGCCACACTTCTTCATTCACAATTACCATACTATAGCACGTTTAGATTTTACTGACAGAACTTATGGCAGTACTGTGTATACTCAACCAGATTACAGAGCAGACTGAAGATAACATGACAGTTCGATCTCTATGTGTGTGGCAAAGAACTGGTAGAACTGTCTCAGTTAATGGGGCCCCTAGCAGTTCCCCATTTCCGCTAGTTGTAGTAAGATCTGTTCCATGTCAGTGCTGTTAAAATCATAAAAGTTTTGTGACTAGGTGCTTGTCAAAATTACTAATGTGACAACTGTAGTTAACCTTCTGCAAGGCTGATTCAAGGAAATGTATTACTCCTTGGGCTGTTTGTAGATGTGATTTTATGTGGCATGTATTTTAATTCCACATAACCTGCAGATTTCCCAGAAAATCTTGTCAAGAAATGTCCCCTGAGTTCCTACTAGAAAAATATTCTTTACAATTTATAAATAATTTAGACATTTAATTCTAGATGTCAGAGGTAAACTTATCGTAAGTGATATTTCACTGACTTTACAGGAGAGAAGAAGGAAGCTGCTGGGGCTCATATTTTGCTACCTTTGAGGCATGTTGAATCAACAGTTCTGACCTTGGTAAACTATCATAAGAACCAGTACAGTAAATAGTGTGGTGGATGGCTATAAGGTTGAACTGTTGTATGATCACTTACCCCCCTCCTGTACGTGGGGGATGCAGATGAAGAATACACCCACGGTATCCCCTGCCTGTTGTAAGAGGCGACTAGAAGGGACGACCAAGGGATGATGAAATTAGAACGTTGAGAATACATGTGGTTAGTACCATGGGTTTATGTTACATAGGAGCAGTACCATTACGTGAGAAATACTACGGGTCTGGGCGTTGGTTGTGATAATGGTCATCATGTGTATTCCACCGGTCAGTTGCACTGTGTTCAGAATGGATCTGCGTTACCTATGAGTAGTACCACGTACGAGAAATGCCATGGGTCTGCGCTGCCTGTAATTAGTGCCACTAAGTGAGAAACACCATGGGTTTCGTTGGCACCCATGATTAGTACCACTATGTTGCCTGAGAGTAGCAATACCATAACGTGAGGAACACCATAGGTTTTTGTTGCCTGTGAGCGTTGTCATAATGTGTGATACATTGCCTATGATTAGTAGCACTGTGTGAGCTGAGCACACCATGAGTATACGTGGCCTGTGATTAGTTCCACTAAGTGAGGAACACCCCAGGAATACCGGCACCCGTGATTAATCCCACTATGTGAGGAACACCACGGGTCTGCTTTGCTTGTGAGTAGTACCCTTATGTGCGAAACACCATAGGTCTATGTTACCTGTGAGTGGTGCCATTGTGTGTAACATACCATGGGTCTACATTACCTTTGATTAGTACCACCATGTGATAAACACCATGAGTCTGCATTACCTGTGATTAGTACCACTAGAGGAGGAACATCATGGTTCTACTTTACCAGTGATTAGTACCATTGAGGGGCTGGTGACCTGGATTTTGGACCCCTTTGGATAATGAGTATCATCCCAGTAATGAAGGCATTATGAGTGTTTTGTTTCACAATTATTTTTTCATCATCATTCTTTTTAGATTCTAGTCAGTGGATACATTTTGAAGTTTTAATTTTCGTTTCTTTCACCTCGTACCATTAGGGGCAGATGACCTAGCTGTTAGACCTCTTTAAACAAAAAACATCATCGTCATCATCATTACCATTGTTTATCGCTGGGTTCTCCCCACACATCATACAATATTCTCACATAGCTTATCGTCATTGCTGTAAAGCTTACAATAGTGTATCCATAAGAAGACTTGGCCAAAACAAGACACATACGATAGATGCCTCAAAATTGTCGTTTTTGCGTTTACGATTGTTTACCTCTGATGTACCGAATTTGTAAGTTAATTTTATTTCTTTTCCTTATGTTGTACAGTGTGCAGTGAAAAGTTACCGGGACTTAAGCCGGTGCTGCCCCAAAGGTGGACTGGGGAAATGCTTGCTTTGTTCCTGGGTGGCAGGGATAGAGTGCGCAGTCAGGAAACTCAGTGAGCATGATTAGCGGTAAGCGTATGACATGAATGTTTGTTTGCGAATGGAGTTCTTGTTGAGCACACATTAGGGCGTTATTAGTGTTGCATTCTTACACTTCTTGTTGAAGGTTATTTGTGTTAGCTATCAGTATGGTGATTTACAGTATTCAACAACAGGTATTTGTAGTTGTAACATTTCTCCTAAAAAAAGAAATCATATGACAGAATCGTAGTTTCTGTGACACTGCAATATCTTTGAGACAGTTTGTTAGAAGTTATTCAGGAATTGGCAAGAAACAGGGTCTGTTTTGAACAAAAACATACAGCCCATACAACTCATCAGTCAGTGCGTGAATTAATACAGGGGTTTGATGAATATCATGGATTTCTGCCCCCTCATTGCTTTCAGTGTCTGTGACTTTTATTTGTGGGGAACTGTAAAGCAGAAAGTAAAAAATAACAATAATAATCTTGAAGCCCTGGGGAATTAAATCAGACAGGTGATACGTGAAATTTCAGAGGTGGAGTTACAAATATTTAGGAATTTTTTTTATGCCGATGTAATGTTGTTATCGAGAACAATGGACATAATCTTATATGGCTGCTTTGATGAAGGGTAAGATCTACATTACTTTTCAACTTCGTTCATTTTAACTCTTAACTAATAATTTTGGACAATCCTTATGAAACTGAACGCACACCCCCATGCTGCTACAGCTTACTAGTGAGTCTAGCAGTGAATTGCGAGCAGTTGTCCCCTCCACGTCCCCTGCATACTGCTGCCTCTCCCTGTATGTTTTTAACACCAAACACCAAATATAATAACCACTTGTAGTTCAAATCCATTTGTTTTTTTTCCAGTATTGAACCAGGTGATGGAACTCCAGCTACTTCAAGGTTGACAAGGCTTATCTTAAACATCCCACACAATAATGAAAATGATTTTAAAGTGGTAGTGATATAGAATAGTTTGACACTAGATCCTGGAGAGGTGTTGCTGTGTAAACTAGGTGTGTTAATGAGCCATGTAAACTTATACTACATCTCTGTTTAGCCAGATCCCTTGAGGAGTTCCCTGGCTGCTTTCGTGAATCAAGAGTTCCACCGTGATCCCGAAGTTGGTGCTGTGGTGGTTGGTTTTGATGAACATTTCAATTATATTAAGATGTTGAGGGCTGCAACATACCTCAATGATCCCGACTGTATATTTATTGCCACCAACACCGATGAGAGGTTTCCCATGCGTTCAGACCTCGTTGTGCCAGGTAATTAAATAGATTACCATAAAAATATAGTTATTTTTATGAACAGATGAGATTTTGTTCAGAAGATGTGGAGCAAAGTTCTGCAAAACATAATCAATCTAAATATTAGTTATTAAATGTATGGTGGTGATCATTGTTTTAACCCTCAACTTGTGAGGTCGTATTTCTGAGACTTACATTTTGAGTTGAGGTATCTTAAGAGGGAACACATACATGTGTTTCACTCGGATTCGGTTGAAATTTGGTAGGAATATTCGTGGGAGGCAGTAGAAAACTGCATGTCCCCAGCGCAAGTTTAAACGCCAAAATAGAACAAATAATTAGTCGTAAAATTAGAAGTGCCGCGAGAGTATCTGGACCCCCTGTGGGTGGGGGCGGTAGAATAACACCCACGGTATCCCCTGCCTGTCGTAAGAGGCGACTAAAAGGGGCCTCAGGGGCTCTGAACTTTGGAGCGTGGGTTGGCGACCACGGGGCCCTTAGCTGAGTCCTGGCATCGCTTCCACTTACTTGTGCCAGGCTCCTCACTTTCATCTATCCTATCCGACCTCCCTTGGTCAACTCTTGTTCTTTTCCGACCCCGACGCTATTAGGTTTGCGAGGGCTAGGGAGTCTTTCATTTTCACGCCCTTCGTGGCCCTTGTCTTCCTTTGGCCGATATCTTCATTTTTCGAAGTGTCGGACCCCTTCTATTTTTTCTCTCTGATTAGTGCTATATAGAGGATGGTTGCCTAGTTGTACTTCCTCTTAAAACAATAATCACCACCACCTTCCTCTTAAAACAATAATCACCACCACCACCGAGAGTATCTGGGTGTGGCGGAGAGGGAGGGAGGAACGAAGCAGCGGACGTGAGCAGCGTATAGTCGGGCTGCTTGCTCGAGTCAAATGAATGACCACCCACCCCCACCCTCTCGGCCACTCTTCTTTACTACACCGCACTTCGCACATACCTCGTATCTTCCCGATTAGACAACGTTCTTACAATGACAGGTAAAATCTGACGTTCTTATAGTCATTTTTATGAATGGTGACTGTATATTTACTTTAACCATGTATGGTAATAATTGATTTTTTACACCTAGATACAAACAACGCCCACTACAGAAGTCATTCAATCCATGGGATGTAGTAGTGTGCCTTCAGAAATGTTTTGCAGAGTGTGACAAAAAAGACACCCCATTTTCTGAAGATGAAAGGAATTTGGAATTGGAATTATATCATAAGTAGATCAATGTATTTATATATATATTTACTTTTACAAGAAAAACAAGCGTTCACAGGAATTGCGTTCTTATCTCCGTTTTACAGGTCTAATTGCCGACAGGGTTTTGGATACCGATATGACAGTGGAACTGGGTGGCACGTTGGATATGTCAGATGATGACTTTGATTTCGAGGAAGACAATATTGAAACACCGTTATTTGACCTCGTCTCCAAAAATGTTGCTCCTAACCCTGCATCCACAACAACAGCTGAACGATGCCTAATCCCAATAACTCATAAGAAGAAAGTCGTCGAATATTGGCGAAACAAAGATGGGAAACAGAGGAGCTTCACATCAGTGAAACACAGGTTTTGTAAATTAAAGTTCCGGCAAGAGCTTTACAGGTGGGAGCAACAACTAGAAAATGGTGGCACAATGGGAGAAAAAAATTAATTTGTTACGAAGAAGACTTATCAAAAGTTCAAAGAAAGTAGACAACGAAACAAAATTGTTCACAATATAAATATTAAAAAATGGGCCTTAAAGTACGCTCGTCTAGTTAACTACGACACGTTTCGAGCGTCTCATTCCTGGGTAATGAGTTTTGAAAAGAAATTCAAAATTGGATCAAGAAAAATTTGCAAATTCGTATCTAAAAAGTACCAATTTGAACAAGAAGATACTAATTGTAACGCGAAACTGTTTGTTGAAGAAGTGTCGCAATTAATGGAAAGTCACGGCCCGGAGTGCATGTTTAATACTGATCAGTCTGGTTTTCATGAAGAGTTCCATTCTGGCAGGACCCATAATGAACGAGGAGAAAGTCGTATTAGCAGAAGCACAATCTATGAATTCACTAACTCATAGCTACACAATACAGCCAATAATTTCGGCAGATGGACAACTCCTTCCGAAGTTGCTAGTGGTTTTGCAAGAAAAAAATGGCGAATTTGGTCCTAATATAGAAAAAAAAAAAACTATTTACCGCACCAAATGTGTACACTTTGCCTTCAAAGTCTGGAAAACTGACCAAAGAACTTGTACAGAAATGGTTACGGGATGTTTATTGTGAGCTAGTACCAGAGTACAGTGTTTTAGTTCTCAATTCCTGGACCGGACAGAAAGAAGAAAATATTTTAAATGCTAAATTGGGAGTAAGAAAATCATTAATGTTCAAACAATTCCGAAAGGAGCCACTGGACTTATCCAGCCGTTAGATGTTTTGGGCTTCCGCATTTGAAAGCAATTTATACGTATTTTGTACGATTTAATTTTGTTAAACTCATTAGACATCAAGGTACATTTAAGGAACAACATTTTAAAAGTGCAATCTTTGACGCACAACCAGTTCTCCTCTCCGCGTTTTCGTAGCATGTGGCATGTTGGTACAAATGTGGCTATGTTAACAAGAAACCTTCACAATTTGTTACTCCAGTCGATTATTGTTTCAAAGAAGAGCCTTCCTATAATCAATGTAATACTTGTGAAAGCGACCGCGCTGTAAGATGTGCATGGTGCACACAGTATCCGTGCCTTGTACACTTTTTTGTAAACAATCACTATTACACTAATTACAACGAATAACAAGAACTTGGGCGTGAATTCTTCAAACCTTATTGGCATCGTTGTTCAAACATCGTCCTTTGTACACTTGTTTCATGTGCTGTTTTCATATTTACGTTTTGCATATCTAATCGGGAAATTAAGGGGATCGCGCTAACTATACGCTGCCTGGCTGCTGGCGCAGCTCGACACAGCCCGGTTGGCTCACGCCCACTGCTTCGCTCCTCCCTACCTCTCCGCCAAATCCCAATACCCCGCGGCACTTCTAATTTTACGACTATTTATTTGTTCTATTTTGGCGTTTAAACTTGCGCTGGGGACGTGCAGTTTTCACCTTAGCATTCTACTGCCTCCCACGAATATTCCTACCAAATTTCAACCGAATCCGAGTGAAACACATGTATGTGTTCCCTCGTTAGTTACCCATACCCATAGTCACACGTAACCAAACAATCATCGTTAAATTGCTTGTATTGGTACCTCCCTTCATCTAACAGAGGTTAAAAATGCAAATATTTCATAAAATCGAAGCGTACATCTATTATCTTTATTTTCATTCATAATAGAGAATAGCAGAATATTTTCACTGATCATCAGTTTTAATTAATTTTAAACATCCCTGATGAAAACATTAAACTCTAGCTTGGAGATTTCAATGCAAAAATAGGGCAAGAAAGAAAATATTGTACAGTAGTGGGAAGATGGCCAGCTCATAAATTCACAAACAAAAATGGGCAAATATTAATTGAACTTTGTGAGGACCATGGACTTATTCTGGAAACCCCAAGATTTAAGACAGCCACTTAAATTAATGACCTGGAAATGTCCTAATGTAAAATTGCAGGAGTTTCAAATTGACCATGTAGCCATGGATAGAGATTACTGTGAAGAAGTTTATAATGTGAATGACCTCCGGGTGGGTCGACATTGATTCAGATCATTATATATCAAAAGTAAAGTTAACACCTAAATGGAGACAAAAAATTCTCAGTCCACTAGGCAAAGAAATTATGATCCCAATTATTTAATAAATAATAAAATATATATGGAGAGATCTAAAACACCCTTCAGTGACAAATTGGGCACGATAATTAACAAACTGAAAACTGTAGCTGAGAAAATTGCTCCCATTAAACGGAAAAAGAAACATGCCTGGTGGAATGAGGAATGTGAGAGTGCAATTCAAGAAAGACATAAAGCGTGGTTATCTAACAACGGAAAACAAAAAAATCCCACGAAGAACTCATGAATGCCAGAAGACAATAAGCCAAAGAAATTAGAATTAAAAGAAATTATCAAAAAGAAACACTGAATACCATAGAAGAAGCATTTAGTCAACATAAAACAAGAGACTATTACAAAACATTCCAACTATATCAATCAAAGTACACTCCACCTACACTTGTGATAAAAAAATAAAAATGGGGAAATGGCTCACAATAATATGGATAATGCTAAAATTATGGCCAACTATTTTAATGAATTAACTGTGAAGATCCAAAAGAACAATTCGATTTTGATCCTTCCCCAAAAAATAAAACTCCACTGGAAGAGGTTATACCGCCAACTTCCGATGAAGTGATCAAAGCAATAAATTCCCTCAAGAACTATAAAGCAGCAGGAGAGAATCAATTGGTAGCAGAACTATGGAAGAATGCAAATAAACATACGTTTCAGAATTTACATAAACATAATTATCATAGACATCTGGAATACTGAAGAAATGCCTGAGGAATGAACTACAGCAATAATTCAGCCACTGCACAAAAAGGGTGATAGATCGGATCCCAGTAATTATCGGGGTATATCTCTCTGCTTGATGTTACTTATAAGATTTTATCTAAAATTATATATACAAGAATTCAGGAACAACTTGACCAGGAACTGGGGGAATATCACGGAGGATTTCGACCAGGATGCTGCCCCGATCAAATCATCAGTCTTAAGTGGATCAGAAATATTAAACTTAATTGCCTAGCATTCGCAGATGATCTTGCATTACTAAGAAGTAGTGTGGAAGATGCTAAATTTCAAATTGAAAAACTAGAAAATTGCTGCAAAAATCAGACCGCAAATCTCATTGGAAAAGACTGAAATGTTGCAGACCTTCAGAATTGAAACAGCAGCCATTCACTTCGACAATGGCAAACAAATTAAAATTGTAAATAAGTTCAAATATTTGGGGAATCAGTAGGAAGAAAATGGAGGATGTTAGGTGTAATGGAAAAATTCTTAAAGAAGTAGATGCTTTTAAATACCTAGGAAGTAAGCTAACTTTGAAAGGAAACATCAAGGAAGAAATTTTGGAGAGGATAGGAAATTGCTCAAAATTTTATTACTGTGTATCAGACATAATTAGAAATTGAAAAGTACCTACCAAAGCAAAAATCATGATATAGATAAATTGTATTATTCGCCAATATTGACCTATGGAGCAGAATGTTGGACTTGGACATAAAAAGATCCGAGTAGATTACAAGCGACAGAGATGTGCTTTCTGCGAGGGATCTTGGGTAAAACAAGGAGGGACAAGATAAGAAATGAAACTATACGAAACACGCTACAGATCAACCCTTTAAAAGAAACTATGGAGAGAAATAGGCTGAAATGGTTTAGCCACGTCAAAAGAATGGGACAAGAAAGATTACCAAGCAGAGCTCTGGAATGGACAGAATCTGGAAGACCACGAACAAGATGGAGGGATCAGGTGGAGGATGATGTAAATCGGAGAGGACTACAGTGGCAGACAGTGATCAACCATAGAATGTGGGAAAAAAGATAAGATTAAAAGAGGCTCTGCATAAGCAGAAACGTATCAGGAAGAAGAGAAGAGATAACCTGGAACACAAAAGAGAAAACATCAATTGACAGCAGAACATCTGAACTGAAAACAGCACAGCTAATCACCTGGCCAACTTGTTTTAAAAAATCTCTCCATGAATGCTAAATTTAGACATTACACCCGAAGCAACTTATGCTAGTGAAACACTCTTCAAGTTGAACACTAAATCAACAACCGATAAATTGCAGAAAGTAGATAGAATAATCATCAGGACAATCATCAATAAGAAACACCAAGTTGATGGCCAGTGGAGATTATTACCTAATAAAATAATAATAATAATAATCATATGGCCTCAGCTACCGTGTGCAGACATTTCAATTTGACGTCATCTGGCTGTCTGCTTGTCAATTTCGACGTTCCGTTTTACTCTAGGCCCCCGCTAGATGGCAGATGAAGTAAACCGAAACTCTCTTGGGCGTCTATGGCTGAGATTTAATGAATTTTGTCGGGTAAACACCAAACGTGTCACCAGAGATCTTTTACATGCCGACACCATACGACATGGAGTGTCGAATGGACTTTTTTCCGCCCTTCAAAAATCAGACTACCTCTGCCGGGTTTGAACCCACTATCTTGGGATCCGGAGGCCGACACTCTACCGCTGATTACCTAATGAAGTGGTATAGTGTGGAAGCAAATCAATAATAGATACAGTGCGAAAAGGGAGAATTTACTTTTTTTGTCATATATTCAGACTAACAGAAACCCGACTAGTGAAGCAGTTATTTAGTTACTTCTGGAAAAACAAAACAAAGAACACTTGATTCACAGAGATCATAAATTATTTAGAATTAAATTTCTCAATGCTCCAAATTGAAGGCTGAGAAGAGAAGAGAATTCTGGGGAATAAACACTTGCGATTTAAACTCATAACATTTGAACAGAGGAAGTGCACCATTACTGACAACCTAAGGGCAGCCAGGTCCGACAGGATGAAGAAGCGGAAAAAGAAGCTGAAAAGCTGACTCTATTTAATACTATTAGACTTTAATGTATATGACTGATTAAAGTGCTCCAATGAGGGAAGGAAAAAAAAAAAGGAACCTGTACAAAATATCATTATACAACTAATATTTAGGAACAGATACATGTGACTGATAGAATGAGCAGTTAAACAAGGTAAATTACATCATTTTGTCAAAAATTACAGCATGTAAATTTTCAGGCAAAATTGTTATGGTTTTGTATCCTGCTTCTTTTTGCAAATGGCTTGTATGTCCATTTATATCTTTTTCTTTTGTTATGTGTTCTGCTAGAAGTGCTGTTCTCGCCACTCGCAACGTCATTTTTCTCTTGTGCATCATCACTGATCTTCTCACAGAAAATTCACTTCCTGAAATATTGTCAGTGTTTGTAATAAAGAAATCTTCATCATAGTCAGTTTCGATATCACTTGTACAGTGCCTTTAAATCCATAATCGTATTCGGGAGATCGTGGGTTCGAACCCCACCGTTGGCAGCCCTGAAGATGGTTTTCTGTGGTTTCCCATTTTCACACCAGGCAAATGCTGGGGCTGTACCTTAATTAAGGCCACTGCCGATTCCTTCCCACTCCTAGCCCCTTCCTCCCTCATCGTCGCCATAAAACCTATCCGTGTTGGTGCGACTTAAAGCAAATAACAAAAAAAAAAAAAAACACAATCTATTATTCGAGTTAATTAATAGGTCCTGCACCTGCATATTTGGTCAATATGGAACGTAAACAGTGAGGTGCGGTCTGTGATACCGCTCAAAAATGTTATTACGCAGTCAACTGCACCTGTCAGCAGCTAGAACAACACTGAACTGTGCAGTGACTCAAATTCACCAGCTAGGAAGGTAGATGAAAGAAAATACAGGAGTCAACAACAGAAAGGAATGAAGCAGAATTTGAGAAGTTTCCTGCGGTCAGTGTGACCGCTCCTCACAAGTTAATGGTTAAAGGAGAAGTATAGTACAAGATAGTCAACCTGTCTTAAGATTAATGATAGGAGGAAGAACAAGAGGTCTGATAATTTGAAGAATGCAGGTAATGGGGAAAGAAAGAAGGAGGTCAAGGAAGGAGGAAAAATGAAAGACTCCCTTGGCTTTGCAAACTTATCCTATATACACTGACACGTGCAGTGTGAACTTTTCTCATACCCCTACTATATCTGCTGAGCAAAAACTGTGTCCCCTTCTGTGTTACATTAACCCTTTGCCATTCCCCATTTAAAGGCGGGTGGCCGGCCGTAATTACCATGTTTTCTGACAGAATCCTTTAAATCCCAATAGGCACAGCAACATAAATACCACCCTTTAAAAGAAAATTACTACAAGTCGAACAAATACAAATATAAATGTAATTTCTTTTGCATTTTGTTCCTAAATAATTATTGCATATAAATGTGTACTCACCCTAATTTTGAATATCCACATTTCGCTACTGATGGTATTCCAAAAAGCACCCCATCCTACACAGTGGTAGATCGTACTGCTTACATTTGAATGTTGTTTGTTTGCCTCTCCCAGAAGCTGCCTTATTTTTTATTTGTAAACACAAAGCACACACTTTGGCACGACCAGGTATCTTCACAAGAGAATTAAATAATTTAGGGGATGGACAGCCGATGGGTGAACTTCTTTTCCTGCCCGTACGTTTGCGAGACGTGAAGTTCCCGATCAGCTGTTACACCAAGTTGCGCCAGAAGTTCAGCTGTCTGTTTCCATGAGCTGTGAGAGCTGGTCAGTTACTCATATCAGAAAGAATGAAACTGTTCACAATGCACACATTGATCACAAAATGAAAAATAAATTTCCACCATTTTTTAGGCGATCACCCACCCTGTAGTATTCTCTTTTCTGATCACTGATGTTCACGCCACCCATATGTTTTGTGTAATTTATGACAGCACAACGGCCCGCGATTTCTATTCCTTCATTGCCTTTACCGGTTTTTCGTTTCACTGTGCCATCATTCACAGAATCTGAATTTGTTGACAGCGTAAGAACTTTTTGACACAACTCCGCGATTAGACAACATGGTGTAAACTTGAAAAAGAATAATCTGTAACTAAATACGATGTTTATATAGTAGGTCTGCTTGGGAAATATACACAGGAAATGCTGTCAACAAGGTCGTAACATCTTGCTGAGTCGAGGGAATACAGTATGGTTTCACAAGACCCTTCAATATTTCTCTCAACACACTTTAGACTTTTTTTTTTCAATAGAGACTCACTGCAGAAATGGGAGAAAGAGCTGGCATATGTAAAGAAAAAGCATGTTATGACATGCCTACAAGACAGTTGGTTGTTCAAACGGCAGATTGCTGCAAAATGAGGGATTTCTCAATTTGGCATTCGCTCTGCTTTGAAGTGAAGACAAGACATAGGCACTCGCAAAGATCCGGTACGTAGCGGATGTCCTAGAAGAACATCTGCTGCTGAAGATTTTATGAGCAACTCTAACAGCAGCCTTATTATAGCTGTGGACTTGCACTGAAATCAGTAGAATTATAGAACAACCAGTGTCATTGTTAACTGTGAAATATTGTTTACTCGATGTTTGGTTGTGTGGATGTGGATCTGCCAAAAGGACCCTTTTAACATACAAACATAGATCACAGAAATTTCAGCGGGCCAAAAGAACACAAGTGAAAATGTGTGCTACCAAACTGATGAGCCAAAATTTGATAAGTTTAGTATGTCTGCTGTTGTCCAGAGAAAGAATGTTATGGGGCTGTTTGCAGTATGATTTGTGATTGTTTTGGTAAAAAAATAAGGTGGGAGATTTTGTGAGGTGGAAGCTATCTTGAAGAAGGAGTAGTACCATCGCATTCTATCAAGCAATGCAGCACCATCTAACTGATTGAAAGAGAGTTTGTTCTGCAGCTTAACAATGACCTGAAATGTACATCAAAGCTGTGCAGGAAGTATGTGCGGAACAAAGAATCGACAGGATTTTTACAAGTAATGACCTGCCCCCCTCCCCACTCAGTCGTCCAATTCATCGCCTGATTTGTTATGGAATGAACTCAACCGTAAGGCAAACCAATCTGTCATCACATGTGATAATAGGTAACTCTAACCACAGGGATGTTGAAAAATCTGACCAGCAGGATGCCATATAAATGTCCAGCGGTAGTCAGAGCAAAAGAGGAACACACAGACAAGTACAGAATGTGAACAGTGTAGTTCTAAAAGACAATGTTTTCCATTGTAGACATGATGTGGGCTTTTGGGGTTATGCCGTATCAAGAAAACAAGGTGAAACTCTTTACGTTTCGTAGAGAATTTTTCTCTGTGTCCTCAGAAAAAAATCTTGACTGTTCCCGAGGAAGTCTTCTACAATAATGAGGGTTTGAATTTAAGATTGTTTTACTATTGGACGTGTAGTGGTACGCTCTCTCGTCACCAGGTGGCTCGTATGCTGGCACAGCACTCGAAGCGGGAGCTGACGGCAACATTAAGCTCCACTTAAGATGTTCATCCACCATGTGTGCTTGAGGAATAAGAAAGAGGACATCAGACGAATCAGGGATGAATGTGGTAGAAGAAATACAGTAAATAGAAACCAATAAAATAAAATGCAACATCAGGTATCAGGATAGAATAGAACAGAGTGCTCTGTTAAATTGCTTAAATTGCTTTATGTGTGTCAGTTTTTTATATAATGGAAGACTATGTTTTTATTTTTATTTAAAATATACATAATTTGAAATGTGCTGCCCAATGAATAATGAGAACTGGAGTGTTCTTGAGTTTGAACTTTTTGATGCTAGATGTACAAATTGTCTTCATCCTCTTATGTTTTCAGTCTGTTTTTACTTTCTGCTGTTCCTTTTAACTTCATTGAACTGTTTATTTTTATTGTGTATTACTCCTCTTTCATAGCTTCTTGGCTTTGATATATACTTACTATCATCATCAGCTGAACCCACACATTACCTTGCTTTTAGCTTCCTCTGTGCATGAGTGGTAGAGTTTTGGCCTCCGGATCCCAAGACACTGGGTTGAAACCCAGCAGAGGTAGTCGGATTTTTGAAGGGTGGAAAAAAATGTCCATTCGACACTCCATGTCGCATGATGTTGGCATATAGAAGATCTTTGTTGACACATTTGGTGTTTACCCAACAGAATTCATTAAAACTCAACCATAGATACCCAAGAGAGATTCAGTTTACTCTGCCATAGTAAGCCTAGAGTAAAACAGAATGTCGAAATTGACGAGCAAGCAGCCAGTGACATCAAATTAAATGCAACAGTAGGCCATACAATATTATTATCACCTTGCTTTTCAACACTTCATATTTACTAAGTAGAGTAACCAGAATATCAGTAAACATTCTCTTTTCTTCTTTCAAATAGGCCTACTGTGGGACCGTGCTTGTTCAACCATTGGGCTTTGATCTTTTCCCAGTATAGTTGCTTTTTCTCCCAGTGTAGCTCCTTTCCTTCCTCTGACTGGAGGGTACCTTACTTCTTCAGTGGTTTTTCCTGAAAACCATGGATGTACTTTCTCACAATCTGTCTGTCAGCTCCCGTACTTTTACGTCCTTGTCAGTCTCCATCAGCCATGTGGTACAAGCTTTCTTGTTTTGCCAGAAAGTGAACACCCAGTTGGTCACAGTGTTCGGAGACAATCTTACCACATGACCATAGAAAAGCTACCCTCCTGTTTGGCACAGTGAGAGGGCTTCTTTATCTGGGAGTAGAGATGTGAACTGTGACGTCTTTCTCCCCATCTTCCAGTACAAGGCGTAAGATCTTTCTTAGAATTCTTCTCTTTTTTCTATTTGGTGATAGACACTCGCTGGCATACAGGGTTTCTGGGCAGATGATTGTTGCGTAGTGTTTCAGCTTCGGATTTTGTGATAGGCATTGCTTGTTGTGCCATGTTTTGAGTCATTCAGCAAGCCAGTTCCAGCTTGCTAACTCTCACGGACTGGGCTGCTTTCTCCAACAAGTTGGGTTCTGTCAGGTCGAAGAGATACCATACTTAAATTTCTCTACTCCCTTAATTTGCCTGGTTATAGTGAAGTACGTTTTCTTCATTGATACTTGGAGTCCCACTTTGGCTACCTGTCTTCTGACCTGGATTGCCACTGTCTCCAGAGATTCACCCTTCAGTGTCATGTCGTCTGCAAACACCAGACTATCCACTGTCAGCCTTTCTCTCTTGTGAATTAAGTAGACCTTGCTCTGGACATCCAAGCTGACCTGTTCTTTACACCATTCTGTCACAATTTTTACAAGGACACAGTTGAAGAGGAGCAGGGAAAGTCCATCAATTTGCCTGAACCCTGTGAAGGTTTTCGAGATCTCACTTCTGAATTTAATCTTGGAATGTGTGTGTCAGTCATGGTTTGTAGAATGAGTCTTTCTGTTCTTTTGTCTAGTCCTAGTCGCTGGAGAATTTTACTAATGGTTTGTCTGCCCACAGAGTCGTAGGCCTTCCAACAAACATCAAAGATGACTGTACCGGGTGGTACACCTCCACGCCGCTAATTCAAACTTTGCGCCAGTTGAAACTCCTCTACTGGTGGAAGCCTGAACTTTATCTACAGTGTTAATTTTCAAGTTTCTCAGAAGATGTCCCTACTCGTAAATTTTGAAGTTTCTGAACTGGGTCGTTTTCGATGTATTTTTGTTTTGCCTGTAGTAAGAAGTGTGAACATTCTCTTCTAGAGGACACTACTGAAGAACTACAATTGTGCACCCTAGTGCGAAGTGAAAGAACTGTGTTTTTGGAGAAATTTTGGGTTCATAAGTTTGTTCTTTGTTAAATTTCTTTCAGTCATTGCTTAAGTTGGCTATATTAACCCTTTCTTTCCGCCAGTTTTAAATTTGACCAATCAGGAATTTCTGTAATTAATTTTCCACCAATAATGTGTTTCTTCTTCATCTAGTGTAGGGGTTTTCATTGTTACGCAATAAAATGATTGTGGGCGGGTGTTCTCATTCCTGAAACGCCTCGAACTTTCTACGAGGGTATATAAACTGCTGATTTTCGGGTCTACGCGCCACTTCAGTAACTTCTATCAGTGTGTAAAGTACGTAGCAGGGGGCGGGAAGCGCCTCTTTCTTCGGGCAGCAGTTCAACCACCAGGTAATGGCCTTTTAATAACTTCTTTTCTTGCTAGCTCAGCAGTTTAACTCTCGGGGCAGGTCCGAAGCCTTTTACCATGTAATGTTCCTCTAAAATGTATCTATTCTATCTTTTTAAACTACAAATTGGGATAGAGAGTGCTTAACCCTCTCGAGCTCCCACTCATATTGCTTTGAGGTGAACTTATTTTCTCAACCGTTTCTTCCCTTCTAGTGTAATGTAAATCGTTCTCTTATATAAGTCACCTCTTTAGTATGGGATTAGCCCTTGCATTAACGGCCTAGTGCCAAGTAGGTTTTAAACAAAATGTATTAAGAGTGCAGTTTCGCCTCCTCTCAAATTGGTATTTTGGGGCCATGTAATTGTCCTGTTTCTTTGGTGAATAGGCCTCAGTAGGTTGGGTATTTTTACCCCTGTGTCTATGTCCTTGGAGGACAGCTTGAAAGTCGAGTTTGGTGTGGTCTTTTATAGGCCGGAACTTTGAGAGCGGATTGCTCTTTTGAAATTTGGTTTCTGTGTGCCTCGAGCAGGCTTTTCTGAGTAATAGGGAGCAAGGGCTCCTGGGCATGATTGGGGTTTTCTGCCCCTTTGTTAAACCCTATGTATAAGTAAAGTTGGGCTTTCTGCTCAAGAATTGTGTGTCTGGCTCTCGGAGCCCAAATCTTCTAACTCTGTAATTGTACGTTCTTGAATAGTTGCTTTGCTACTCTGTACCTGCCATTCTTGTTATTTCTTGATTTTGCAAAGAAAATATAACCTTGTTAAATTTTAAATTAACTTTAATTTCGTAGATTGAGACCTGTTCATCCCAGCACCTTCTTTCACCTCTGCACATCCACAATACTCCGTAACAATGACTATTAGTTTATGGCTTCTAGTCTTGGAGTTGGATAGTCCTGTTTTGAGGAGTAAGATTTGCTCAGCACGGGATCGGCTCTTCCGTGAACCTCTGTGGTATTCCACCAGTTAACAGTCCAGTAGAGTTTTGCTCTTGTTAGCAAGGCCTAAAACACGATCTGTATATTATTTGGAGGAGGCAGGTGGTGGTGGTGGTGGTGGTGGTGGTGGTGGTGGTGGTGGTGGAGATTGTTTTAAGAGGAAGTAGAGCCGTGCAACCATCCTATGTTAACACTAATCAGAGGAGAAAAAATGAAGAGGCCCAACACTTAGAGAAATGAAGGTATCAACTAAAGAAAAAGAAGGGCTACAAAGGGTCTGAACATGAAAGATTCCCTAGCCTCGAATGCTCTGATACCGTCGGAGTCAGAAAAGAACATGAGTTGACCAAGGGAGGTCAGATAGGACAGATGAAAGTGAGGAGCCTGGCACAAGTGGAAGCAATGCCAGGACTCATCTGAGGGCCTCTTGGTCGCCAGCCCATGCTTCCAGCCATGGGGCTGGGAGAAGAGAGATTCCTTAGTAGCTTTTTGCTTCTTTTAAGATCTTTTTTGTAAAGGAGGTGAATAAAAGCTGACACCCAAATAAATGGCAAATTCTTTGTTTCCCAGATGTTGTGAACGATCTCATTGAGGTGGTTCTTCCACTGAACGAGGTAGTGAGTCCAGGTTTGGTGTTGATTGCTGGTAGTTGGAGTCTTTAACAGTTGAACAGGTTCTGAAAGTACTCAGCTGGTAAGTAGCAGTTGTCCTTGTTGTAGACCACCTTGCTCTGAGAGTCTCTAATTTGAATGTTCGTTGGAGTGTATTTACTGAGATTCTGTGGGAAATTTTTTTCAAAGTCTCTGGAGTTATTTTTGGTAAAGCTCTGTTCAGTCTGGGTCAGTTGTCTGTGTGTGAAGGCTCATAGGATTTCTTGGATTGTTTTTAGCTGTAAGCTACCACTGTTTGAAGAATTTCTCCCAGTTTTCTTTAGTTTTCTGGGAGTTTCATCTCAGCCATGCTGCTTTTCTTTGGGCTGTTGCATAGTCTTCAGTCTTTCACACATACATCATTTTTCTGTGATGGTAGTGAGTTCACTGGTCGTCATGGCTAGGGCCTCCTTCAGCTGGTCCCAGTTATTCAGATCAGCATTGTTCAACCACTGAATTTTTTCTTGATTATGTTGTAATCACAAAGGCGCACACAGGAGATGCTGTCAATTGTGTACACTGCTTTATTTTCAAATTATATACACGCACTAATAAACTGCCATCCTGAACTGACAAGAAGAAGAAGAAGAAGAAGAAGACTGCCACATTAGCGTGTCAACCAATTACCAACACAACAAAATCACAACACGAGTTCACACACTTGACTAACGACTTTCACTAACAAGTCTCGCTAACAGCTCAACTCCAACCAAGACTGTCTCTTTATGTACCTTGCCTGGCCAGGCTTCTAGAAAAGTACGATACAACATGTTTTCTCATATCTTCTCGAGTCCGAATGGAAAATTCTAAATTCCCATGGAGGGAATTACGAATTAGGGAATTTAGAATTTTCCATTCGGAATTGCTAGGCGGGCAGTGGTTCCATTGTGGAAATTTATCTCCCATATGCAGTTATCAGACTGTGCCTCTTATAAGGGCTTCTGATAAGTTCACCTGCATACACCCCAGCGTCGGTGTGTAGGGTCTGACACATCCCACTCTGATGAGTCTAGTGTCGGACCTAAGACGAAACGCTGGTTAATAGAGCAAACGCCTGAAAGGCCTTACATCTGATATGTTTCTTCTCGAGTCTCCAATAACCTATGTACAAACGAATAGAACATTATATACAGTTCTAGTGACAAAGATGCATTGTTCTGGACTATTATCCTGTGTTGCACAACATTACATTGGATTTATACATCATATTTACAGGTAATAATAAATTATATACTATTAATTATGTATTCTTACATTAAATAAAGTCTTATTAATATACATACATCTTATGTATCGTGACATAACCTCACATGTTTTGTTACACAAGACAGGTCATACAACACACAAATCATAAATGATACAATCACAATTTATACCAAATAAAGTCTGTACATAACTATGTAAATAATAATAATGAATACAGAACTGTGGAAATATGCCCTGGAAGAAACAATTGACATTCTACACCAAACCATTGTAGATATATGGGGAAAAGAACAACTACCAGAGGACTGGAAGCAAGCCTTGATCCATCCTTTACTCCCCCTGTGGGTGGGGGCTGTAGAATAACACCCACGGTATCCCCTGCCTGTCGTAAGAGGCGACTAAAAGGGGCCTCAGGGGCTGTGAACTTTGGAGCGTAGGTTGGCAACCACGGGGCCCTTAGCTGAGTCCTGGCATTGCTTCCACTTACTTGTACCAGGCTCCTCACTTTCATCTATCCTATTCGACCTCCCTTGGTCAACTCTTGTTCTTTTCCGACCCCGACGCTATTAGGTTTGCGAGGGCTAGGGAGTCTTTCATTTTCACGCCCTTCGTGGCCCTTGTCTTTCTTTGGCCGATACCTTCATTTTTCGAAGTGTCGGGCCCCTTCCATTTTCCCCTCTAATTAGTGTTATATAGAGGATGGTTGCCTAGTTGTACTTCCTCTTAAAACAATAATCACCACCACCACTTCCATCCTTTACACAAGAAAGGGAATATAAGAGATGTGAACAATTACCATGGAATTTATCTTCTGTCAGTAGCCTATAAGATCCTGTCACTATCCATCCTTAAAAGACTAGAACAGCAAGTTGAACACAAACTCGGGGAATACCAAGCAGGTTTTCGGAAAGGCCGATCAAGTGCAGAACAAATACTTAACCTAAAAACCATAATAAGATACCAAATGCTGAGAGGTCGAACCTATGTATCTACATTTGTAGACTTCAGGAAAGCATACGACTCTATCGACTGTGATGTGTTGCTTAACGTTCTTGCAGAAATGGGAGTCGAGGGAAAGCTGCTGGCGATAATAAGGAAACACTAACTAATACCAAATCCAAAGTAAAATTCCAAGGTTGTCTCTCTGAATCCTTTGATATCAAGACAGGCATTCGACAGGGAGATGGGCTGTCACCTCTTTTGTACAACTGCGTACTTGAGAAGGTAATACATGAGTGGCGAAAGACGTTAAAAGAAAGAAACCTTTACAAACCCGTTAGGATTGGGACAAAGAAAAACAGAGTGTAAATAGATTGCTTAGCGTTTGCTGGTGATATAGCCCTTATGACAGAAAATTTTGAAAGTGCAACAGAACAGATCAATGTGTTGAAGGAAGTAGCAGAACAAACAGGTTTACAAATTTCCTTTCAAAAGACAGAAGTAGGTCAAATATCAAAGATGATACGGCACAACTAAACACCAAATATGGAACGATGAACTGCGTTAGTAAATTTAAATACCTTGGGGAATGGATTCAGCAAAATGGACTTGACAAAGAGGCCATAGCAGCAAGAATCAAGAAAATGGAAGTCACTTTCCAAACCACCCGCAACATATATAACAAGAAGTGCTTTTCCCTGAACACAAAAATTCGTCACTACAACACTGTCATCAAACCAGTATCCTGTATGCATCTGAATGCTTTATCCTGTCCGAGAAATGTTTGCTTGCAGATTTAGAGAAGAAAGAAAGATCCTACACATCTTACTTGATCCAAGCTACAAAAATGGCATCTACATTAGAAAATCCAGGCAAGAAGTATACTCTAAGACAGAGAAGATCACGAACACAATGTGTAAAGGCAGAGTTCACTTCTACGGTCATATACGACGGATGATTGACTCTTGATGGACGAAACGTATCTTCAGTATATTTGACTCAAAACCAAAAATGGCAATGCCATGGTACGTTAATGTCAAGAAAGATCTTAAAAGAACTGGGCCTACAAGCAGAAGATGCACACGACCGAAATCTTTTCAGAGCAGCCATCAAGACTTTTGGGACTTTCCGGGACAAAAAAACAGGCAACTGGTGCTAAATGAACCGAAGAACGTCGTGCTAAACACAGTGAGCTAATGAAGACAATGTGGATCAAGCGAAAAATGAACAAATGCCAGAATGTAAAGCAAGGCTTATCGTGGTCCTTAGTTGGCCAATTAGCAAAGTTGGATGAATGAATAATAAGAGATGGAAACAACTTAATATCCACTCCTCACAAGTCATAATAATAATAATAATAATAATACCTACTGAAATGAAATGGCGTATGGCTTTCAGTGCCGGGAGTGTCCAAGGACAAGTTCGGCTCGCCAGGTGCAGGTCTTTCGATTTGACACCCGTAGGCGACCTGCGCGTCGTGATGAGGATGAAATGATGATGAAGACGACACATACACCCAGCCCCTGTGCCAGCAAAATTAACCAATGATGGTTAAAATTCCCGACCCTGCCAAGAATCGAACCCGGGACCCCTGTGACCAAAGGCCAGCACGCTAACCATTTAGCCATGGTGCCGGACATAATACCTACTAATTGAGCTCGATATTTTCACTAGTTACCCATGGATTTAGAGAATTGTTTCCAAGTTGTACTAGTCCATTACACTTGCATTAATATCCCCCCTATAACTTGAAACAATTTCAACAGTCTATCACACTTGTTGACTTTGCCTTGGTCGTAGATTATATCTTCTCTTCTCCTCGACGTCGCTGGATGTGCTCTCCTTCTCTTGACCAGATCGTGCTGTGTTGGGGGTTGGTACACCTTGCCACCAGCCTCCTCCTCAGTGGTAGTCGATGCTTTCTCCTCATGACCAGATTGTGCTGTGTCATCAGTAGCCTCTCCTCCAGGTGGACCCGTGGCAGTACCAGGCTTACTCTGTATACGCAGTGGTTGGGTGACTCGTTGCAATTCTGATGCGTGGACCTTGACAGGAGGGTTGGTCTTTAGTAATTAGACCCCATGGACCAGCTGCTTATCGACCTCCATGGGACCAACCCACTTAGGTGCGATACCTGCGTGAAACCCACGAATGTTATTACTGACTGGGTGGTTACGTCGCAGCACTTGTTGGCTTGGTAGGAAAATATGGGTCTCTTCGACATCTTGCGCATTGGCCTGTGTAAGGGATCTCTTCTCGGCCAAAGCTTGCTTTTCATTGATGTCCTGCTGCTGCTTACTTGGCCACCGTGCTAGGGAAACAGCTGCATCATCTTGACTAGAAGTGGATGGGGGACGAATTTCCCAATACCCGGTGCCATAGAGCTGTCGACCAAGGAATAGCCAGTGACACAGTTGATGCGTCGTCGCAGGGCAAAGAGTGACTGCGGTATTTGATGGTCCCACAGTCGATATTCCTTGTCTATTATGTGAACCCATAGCATCCTTTTTAGCTCCTGGTTCTGCCTTTCCAGTGGATTGGCCCTTGGGTTGTAAATAGGGGTGGTCCAGTGCTCCACACCCTTTCAGTCATCATTTGCTGCCACTTCCTTGATGTGAACTGACTCCCATTGTCTGACAGAATGCACCGTGGATAACTGTAGCGGTTGAATATCTCATCCTGTAGAAGACTGGTGATGCATCCCGTCGTGGCTTCTGGTATCGGAAAGGCTTCAGTCCATCTTGTGAAGAGGTCGGTGAATATTAGGAGTCCCGTCTTACCCCTTGGTGTCCTAGGGTAAGGACCCATCAAGTCCACGGCTATGACCTCCCAAGGGCGTTGTGGCCATCTTCCTCGCTGACTGGAATCTACCTTCCTGTTGCTTGCTATGGTGCACGCGTAGATGTAGCATCCTTTCATAGAGTCAAGGATGTCTCTCCGCATGTTGAACCTGAAGAATCTTCATTGAATAGACTGATATGTCTCGTCTCTTCACCTCATGGATGTCCAGCTTTAGTACTGTTGTGAAGCTTCTCAAGGATGTCCGTCGTGTGCTGTCTAGGGTTCACCACTACTGCAGGCGTGTCAGAGAGGTGAGATCTGTACATTAAGAGTCCTCCATCGACCCAAAAGTTCTTGTAGCACATCTTGAATTCCCTCAGGACGAGTCAACTATCGGTGTTCTGTCTTCTAATCCATTGCGTCATAGTCCTATAGGGCTTGTCTTGTTCTTGCCATTGCTTGATTACTCCTAGATCAAGTTCCTTCTTGATGATCATAAGAATAGGTTTATTGGGTTTGCTCGGGGTTTTTTGTGGAACTCCCTCTCGACAATGGTGCTCCTAGCTTGAGGTTCCATCTCCAGGTGCCTAGATAAATTGTCTGCTCCTATGTTCGTCGATCCTGGGACTTGACACACATCCGAATCAAATTTTGCGATTAACAGAGCCCATCGCATCAGTTTAGATTTTGAGCCAGAGACCAAGTTCAGCCATTTGAGAGCTATGTTATCGGTGTACAGCTGGAACTTCCTTCCCTCCAAGTAGCCTCTGAATTTGTCTAATTTGGCTAATGCTTCCTCCTCGGCAGTGCGGTAGTGTTGTTTGGTGGGAAGTAGCTTTCTACTGGCATACTCGATGTCCCTTCCGCCGTCACTCCTCTCCTGGAATAACACCGCTCCTAAGCCAGAGTCATTGGCATCGTCTGCAGGCACATCTTCCATTGAGGGTCGGGATGGGCTAGACCAGAAGCGTTGCATATCGCAGCCTTAAGGCCTTGGAATGCCCCCTCTTCCTTGCTGGTCCATCAGAACGGGTGGTTGTTATGCAATAGATCGGTGAGTGGTTTTGCCTTCTCTTCAAAGTGTGGCACCAAGCTGCTATACCATCCACACAAGCCAAGGAACTGACATACTTGTCGCTCGGTCCGCGGGCGTTCAGCTTCCTCGATAGTTCGATTCTTCTCTAGTTGCCTTTCTGAACCTTCAAATGTTAGGACATGGCCAAGAAATTCTATGTGAGACTGGGTGAAGTGGCACTTCTCCAGTTGGCAAGTCAGTCCATGAATCTTCAGTCATTCCAGCACTTTCTTCAGGTGCTCAAGGTGTTCTTGAAAATTCTTGCTGTGGATTAGGATTTAAAGATAAAAATTTCATTGTTCCGTATTGAAAAGTATCACAGTTAAAATTGAAATAATAAATAAAGAGGTTCAACCTATTCAGTACAAAAGAATAAGAAATGCAGTGATTACATTCTTATTTAATAATAAGTAGAAGTGGTACCGGTTTTGACTCTAGTCCAGGTCATCATCAGCCGATTAAAACATGAAAAACAATGCATAGGAAAAAGAAAATAAAAGATCAAGTTCACTCTGGATCAGTAGAAGAGGCGATATAAAAGTGACGGGGGTAGACATTAAATAAGAATGTAATCACTGCATTTCTTATTCTTTTCTATTGAATAGGTTGAACCTCTTTATTTATTATTTCAATTTTAACTGTGGATTAGGATGTCGTCAAGATACATTTGGCAGAAATCTCCAACGTATCCTGACAATACCTTATCCATCAGTTGCATGCAGGTTGCAGGAGCATTCTTCAGTCCAATTACTATAAACTGGTACAATCCTCTTGGTATCATGAAGGCGGTCAGTGGCCTAGAGCTTTCCTCGACCTGCACTTGCCACTATCCAGAGTTGAGTCCAGTGTGCTGATAGTCCTAGATCTGCTTACATGTTTCAGTGAGTCTTTCAGGTCAGGCATGGGGTAGATGTCACTAACGGTCTTCTCGTTCAGCCTGCTGAAGTCCACACACAGTCGATGCTCCCCATTCTTCTTCTTCTTCTTCTCCTCCTCCTCCTCCTCCTTTGGTGGGACAATAGGCGAAGCCCAAGAGGATGTAGAAGGTTCAATGAGACCTTGTCCTTCAATCCCTTTAATCTTCTGAATAACGAAGTTGGGCTTATCCGGGTTGATTGGATATGGGCGTTGCTTGATGAGTGAGAAAGTGCTGCAGTCAATGGTATGCGTTACAGTGGTAGTACGTACTATTTTATTGGTGATGACTTCTGGAAAGTCCTTTAAGGCATGTCTCATCTTCTCTTCCGCACTTGGTTGAAGATGCGTTAACTGGATATCTCCCAGGTCTAAGTCGACTTACACATCATTGCGAGTCTGGAGATTTCCATCATGCCAGGCAACACTCAGGCGCCTGTCTTTACCCAAAAAGACTTCATGAGCTGCATTGTCTAGAATTATCTTGTATTCTACCAAGAAGTCATGACCTAATATAATGTCAGGTATTAGGTTCTGAATCACTGCAACATTAATTACACTAGGCAGGTCCGTGCATTTACCGGTAAGGTTAGTCTGTCCTTGGATGGGATTATGTTGCCCCGTCTGCTGCTCCCACTACCCTTCCGAGATGGTGAGACTTCATAGGCGGTAGTAATCTGGCAACAGACCCATTTACAAATGAGTGGCTTGCTTGGCTGTCAAGTATGGCTGAAAAATTCTTGTTCTGTATCCTTAAGATGAAATGGGTGAGGTTGGCCTGTGCTGCTCACAATCTGACCAATCCCTTTCCTACTTACCAGGGCTGCTTGTCTGTCGGGTCTTGAGGCGCATTCCTGTTCCCGGTCCCATCCCCCCTCGATCTAGAATGGGCTGGGCCTAGTTTTCTGATGCCATAGTTGGGCATTTGTTCTTCAGGTGTCCCGTATTTCCACACTGGTAGCATTTCCTAACTGAGCTGGTCTCTTCCGTGGCTTTACTCTTATGTTCTTCTTCCAACTGGGCAATGACTCTACGCAGATCATCAAAGGATCTCGGTTGCGATACTTTCACTAGGGGTCTAATCTTATCGTGGAGTAGCTGTACGATATCTGGTAAGATCTCATTCTCGCTTCCTTCAGGATGCAGCTGCTTGAAGAGCTGGTACTTCTGGAGGATGAACGTGCTAGCTTTCATGCCGTTGGGTTGTGCATCATTCAGTAGCTTCCTTTTCACAGAGCTCTTCACCACTTCAGAACTAAACCTAGCAAAGAATTCCCTCGTAAAATCAGTCCAATTTAAGTTTAAGCCCTTCAAATTATTCCACGAATTAGCGGCTTGACCCCTCAACTGCGGTGTGACGAGTTAAACGATGATATCTTCTGGTAGATTAGACCTTCCTAGTAAACTGACCAATCCCTCAGTGAAGCTAGTCGGGTTCTCTTCCAGTCGCCCGTGAAATTCTGGAAGGCTCTGTATAATCACCTTTGGTCTAGGTGTCCTGTATTACCAGTTAGTTTTGATGGGGTTGAAGGTGTGGCGATAGGTCCTCTTCAATTTAATTTATCTTCTACTACATGAAGGATGGTCTCTCTCATATTCTGAACATCTCCTGTGATGGTTGAAATCCAGTTTTCTAACCTTCCTTCAATGGCAGAAATAGGGCTCCAAACATTTTCCTCAACGACTGAAATATGGCTTCCAAAATTTCCCTCAACAGTAGAAATTCTCCCCTCAACCTGTTGTTTGATGCCGGAAACCTGGATTTCCACTTCCTTCTTGAAGTTCTAGATGACCCCTTCCAGCTGGCTTACCCTACTATCGATCTGCTCAACCTGTCCCAGTTTTGAACTGATGTCCGTTATCTGCTGTGTTGATTGATTACTGACATCACTAATTTGGGAATTGATCTGTGACTTTTTTTATTCTAGGCCCTGCTTTACTTTGTAAACCTGCGTGTACACTTGAGATATTTGTCTGGTTAAAACTGTATTAGCTTGAGAAATCTTCATCTACCTTTGAAATTTGTTTGGAAATCTATTCTGTTAAGGCAGAATTAACATGTGAAATCTGTTCTGTTAAGGTGGAATTAACATCTGAAATTTTGTCATTTACTTTCGAAATGTTGTCAGAAATCTGTCCCATTATGGCAGAATAAACTTGTGAAATCTGTTCTGTTAGGTGGAATTACCATCGGAGATCTTACTATTGAGTGTCTGGATCATGCTCATTAAGTTGGAACACATTGTGGTCATATTTACCTCCTCTTCCAATGATGAGTCCGGATGTTCGTCCGCCTTGACGGAAAAACCTTTCAGGATCTTCACAGTTTTTGGTGAGGTCTCTTCTAGCCATGTCTTTACTGTTCTCTTACCGCTGTTTGTCGGAAGATTTCGTTTTGCGAGTTTGTCTCGAAGTTGTTTTACAAACGTATTTTCCAATATCACTCTCATTTTCTCCTGATTTCCACTTACACTAGTATTCACTACCAAAAATTATTCTTCAGTCTTGTACATGGTCGCCATTTGTCGTAATCACAAAGACACACACAGGAGATGCTGTCAGTTGTGTACACTGTTTTATTTACAAATTTTATACACATTATACACACACACTAATAAACTGCCACCTTCAGCTGACTCGGAGGAGGACACATTTGCATGTCAACCAATTACCAACACAACAAAATCACAACATGAGTTTACACACTTGACTTACCTATTCCCTTCTATTCCTTTTATATCGATATAATAAATAAATCACTCGCGAGAATCTAACTCAATTTATGTTATTTTGAAGACAATAACAGTAAAACATATCAAGCTTTGACTACAACTCATCAATTCATGTTAATATCTACCAATCTATATATATTTTATTTAAGAAACTTATCTTTTTTCCTTCGCTTCCAGAGTGAAATCATTGCTCTTTCATCCTCCACAATCGTGAGTGATGTTCATCTTGTGTGGCTGGTCATCTAGGTATCATCTGCAGTGTTGGTCCAGCTCAGGTTTGTCCAGGTAGCCCGTCTCATGTCTTCTTAGAGAGCCAGATGGATCTTGAATTGCTCAATCACAAAGATAAAATACATGATGAAATCAGCTGTAACATATGAATGATATCAAAGCCTTCTAACATACTATAACAATTAGATTTCGTTTAAGATTGCATTTCATAATTCTAATTTCTATCAGACCTCCAAGATGTCTGCAATTATCTCAAATTATGTGTTATTTAAAATTGCTTTATGAATGGCAGAATGATGATATTGCGTTACCCCCTGTGGGTGGGGGACGCAAACGAAGAACACACCCACAGTATCCCCTGCCTGTCGTAAGAGGCGAATAAAAGGGGCGACGCAAGGGATGATTTTATTAGAACCATGAAACTACTTGTGATTAGTACCACCACGCGGAGAACACCATGGGTCACTTTTACTTGCACGTAGTACCACTGTGTTAGGTTCAAAATAGGTTTGTGATTAGTAGCGATTGTGTGTGGCTCAGGATGCATTTTACAGTATCTGTGATTCGTACCCCTATATGAGCAACACCACGGGATGTGCGACACCATGGTTCTGCCTTGCCTATGCTTAGTACCCACGATGTAAGGAACACCACGGGATAGTGCGGGTCCCTCTGGTTAGTCCACTTATGTGAGGAACGCCATAGGTTTGCGTTGCCTGTAAATAGCACCGCAGTGTGCGAAACACCATATGTTTGTGTTACATGTGAGAATTTCATTACCTGTGAGTAGTACCATAATGTGTGGAATACCACGAGTCTACGCTACTTTTGATTAGTACCGCAATATTGACAAATACCATGGTTTTATTTTCCTAGTAATAAGTACCACTATGAGGGGCCGATGACCTAGATTTTGGACCCGTTTCGACTACAAGAATCATAGATTCAGTATTGTGCTGTAGAAGCAGTCCCTTAGTCAGTAATACTATTATTTAATGCTAGTTTCTGGGAATTTTGGGGATTGCGGGTCAGATCCACTGATTGTTTTAACTTCATATTCATCCATTCTTTCTTCGTCCTCACATTTTTAAATCTGGTCAGTGGAGGATTATGGATTTTTAAATCGTCATACCATTTCGTCTCATTTCGTACCATTAGGGGCCGATGACCTAGATGTTATGCCCCCTTAAACAACAAGCATCATCATCATGGATATTGCGTTATACGAACTGCTTGTTTCTCTGGACAAAGCTTTTTTCTTTCCGTCTATAGTATGGCTGAAAACCAAATTTTGTCACGTATCTTAAATATATATATTTATATATTAAAAACACGTTTTATATTAATATTCTTCTCTATTTTGCATTATTTTGTTATTCTATCGAGGATAATAACTTCTTTTTCTTAAATTATCTTTTTTCTTTATATTTTACAAGATTCAGTTTGCTTCTCAGTTGCAGTACGTCTGCTTCCTAAGCTTGCTTTGTCTTTCACTGCCATTACGATCCTATATATTTTGACATTGCATTACTCTGAATTTCCATGACATTTTACAGTGTCATTCATTATGTTTAATTTCATTGTCAGTAATCGCGTTCATTGTGACTCCATTCATTTGTATTTCTGGAATAGTGGAATGGCACATTTTGGATAGTGTTGGGAGAGATCCAGGTCTTCTGTTTCCTAGGTAGATGTCTGAAGTCTGTGGACTTCACACCATACCATAGTTGTAGCAATTGTTCTCCGTTGCAGTTATTTTTCTCGCTGATTTTCTTACAAATCTTCTCGTATTTATGTATATAGATCTTTCTGTGTCAGATCATTGAACATTTTCATTCTTGCTTCATTGCTCTTCCATTTAAATTTCTTGCTCTTATTTAAATATTATTCTTTCAAGTAAAAATATAGGCCTAATATTTACAAATTAAAATCTATTTATTCCTCAAGTTGAGACTTCAATTATATGGATTATTTTCATTCTTATTAAATGAACATTAATTTTTTCAGGAACTGGAAGTATTGTTGCTGCGGTAGAGGCTTGTGCTGGAAGACCGGCATTTAAAATTGGAAAACCAAGTTCTTACATCCGTGATGTCATTGTAAAGAGGCACAATGTTGACCCAAAACGAACACTCATGATTGGGGATAGGTAAGTTCTAGGCATTCTCTTAAAGACATTTACACCATTAGGAATATCGAAAGGTACACAGAAAGGGATAAATACTGTACAATGACAGGTGAGTGTGAGAGGAGGTAGAAATGGGAAGAAAACTCAAAAGGGCGAGGAGAGTCTCTGCATCTTCATACATTGCTATCTTCAAATAGAGTGGCTTTCTCCTTCATTCATTGTCTCTTCCCCTGTCCTGTGTTTACCTGGCTTTGTTCGTACCCTACATTTCCCACATCAAGACTGGAAATTTATTAGGACAGCTCCTTGGTGAGTGTTGATAAAGCTGGAAAGCAGAAATGACATCTTCGAGGGCTGAGAAGAAATGGATGTACAGGGTGACCCAAAAATCCATTAACATTTGACGAGGCAATACTTCATGGAATATTGGCGGTAGGGAGTTAATAATTTACACACATGATTGGCATGATATGGGGTTTTGTTGACACCAAAATAAAGTACGCAAGAAGTCACAAGTCTACCGTGATTGTCTGACCTCATTAAGGATGCTAAAAGACAACATCCTACAGCAATTTCTCATCATACCTACAGGTGTGCTGTATATTGCTGTTCACAACGTTGTCCCTCGTCTACAGGTATTGTTGATGAAGGATAGGTAACATGTTGTGCATGTGTTATAAAGAACATCGTCTTAGATAAACCTCGATCATTGTGCTAATTATTGCTTGTGTATTGTATGAAGCGCCATGTGTTGTCATTTTGTGTACTTAAATTTGGTGTCAATAAAACCCCATGTCTTGCCAATCATATGTGTCATATTACCTCTCTACCTTCATTATTCCGTGAAGTATTGCCTCATCAAATGTTGATGAACTTTTTGGTCACCCTGTAGAAATGTTAAGTAAAGACGAATACAGCAGCGTATGAAGATGTGGAAATTGCCCTTGACCTTTTGTGTTTTCTTTTTACTTCTCTCTCTTCCATACTGACTTGTAATTGTATTGATTCTATTCTGTTTTGTTCCTATTCAGGCTTCTTCGTCTTCTTCTTCTTCCTCCTCCTCCTCCTCTCTTTTTCTTCTTCTTCTTCTTCTTCTTCTTCTTACATCACCCTTTTCCAGGTTACTCCTGGGTCAGGCAGTGGATCATTGACCTCTATGCCTCATACTGGCTATTATTACAGTGGGCCCACCACACGCAAAGGCTCTTGTTCCTACCTTTCTGTACACATTGGAATCTTGTTAGTATGTTTGTGAAGGGACCCAAGAATTTGGATATCATAGATGGGAAAACATAACAAAAACACGAAATTTGCAATATATGAACTTTGAATCAAATAGTATTTACCTCACAGTCAAACACAAATATTTATATTGTTGTGAAATACATATATATGGTTGATTGCTTTGTTGGTTTTAATTTTAAAATTGTACTGTCCATCTTGTTTAGTAAAGTCATTATGTCATCATCAACTTTGAAACTACACACACATATTGCATCCCTATATCAGTTGCCTCCATTATATTTGACACCATAGAAATTGGTTCAGAATTTGGCTCATCAGCCATTAGATGCTTTAAAATCATCAAGTCCCATCTTCTGTGCTAAATGTGTTGCCTGAGCTTGAACCATAGTACTATCTGACAGCATGTTTGAAGCTCACTCTTGTTCAAACCATTTTCGGAGGACTTTTAATTCTGAAAACTGACCCTGGTGATTACAGTTTCTTTTAGCACTTTTACCATCTTCAAAAGCAGTTTTAATCAGTTTAGCATAACTGAGGAATATTTAACTCCCATGTTAAAGTCTTTTCAGTTGTACACTGTTTGTTATTTGCCGCACTTTCTTTCCATTGCAAATATGCAGATAATGCCTAATTAAAATATAGGCGAACAGCATTATAAGGCAAGCTTTCATCACAGAATGAATGAAAGTAGGTATTCTTTAATGACACTATCAGGACCACACGTTACTAAACCACTAAAGCATTTGTTTAATCTTAGCCAGAGTGATGGCACTTGAATATGGTTCAGAGATCAGCTTTAAAAAAATGTTTGCAGTTGTTTGCGGTTACAGGAAGATTCATACTCTCGGAGTGGAAGAGAAATCAAGTTTTGAAACTTGTAGAGCTTTATGAGCAATACCAATGTCTATTTGACATTAGAAGTGAAGACTATACTAGCACAATAGAATTTACTGGGATGATGTTTTAAACAGCATTTGTCAGCAACTGAATGCCATTCACTCAAATACCATACAGTACAAACCAATGTAAAGGCAAACAGACAGCAGCCATTCTCTGGACTCAAGTTTCCAAATTGTTAGTGAATAAAACCGATCGTGGGTGATGAAACGAGAGTCTTTCATTGCTCCACTGTTTATGAAATAAAATACTGGATACCTGCTGTGTCACTAAGATGCGTACATGTTATTGGCTGTAGGTCCAATTGGACTGACAAATGCGCAGGGATTGATCAAAATATTCAATGAGGGACTTCAAAATTTGAATTTAGTAAGCGGGAGCAACATTTTATATATACAGGATTTTCCATATAAAACCTGATTGCTCGCGTGCGGTTGAGCCAAGGCCAGCCAGCCGACTGGCTTCTTGCACACCCACAGCCCACCTGGCCATAGCTGTATTTGTGTATACATTAGAAGTCTGTTATAGCGAGTATGGTATATATTGAGAACCCATTATAATGACAGTTTTTGTCTGTCCCTTCAATGTTTCTATATTAAATTATGTATTATCCTTTGGTTACAGTGAGAGCCCTATCACTGACGCATCTAATATTATGAGCGATTAAGCATGCACGATTTTTTTCCATTGCCTTTGCTGGTGAGATGTAGTGTTTACCGTGCACTATGTCTTCTAGTATAGGCTAGAATAAATTTGTTACTTTCATTGCCCGGTCTCAGTCTCATCCTTGGCTTTGACAATATGAAATTGATATACAATAATAAAGTTTTATTATGAATCCACCTGTTCAATACATTATAATGTTGTCACATTTAAAATAACTTCATTAGTTAAAAAGTTATATATGGGACATGTTTTGCTCTCTTATAGAGCATCATCAGCCAAATTTGAATCTCGAATAATTGTTATTTACTTAAATAATGACTTAAGAACTATTAGAACATTTTTGACAAACTTAAAACTTATTCTATTAGAATATCATAAAATATAAAATCTTTGTATACATGGCTTAATTACATATGCTTAATAGGAAGATACATTAAAATTATGGAAGAGAGAGTGCTAAAATATAAAATAAAATAAAAATATATATATCATGTCCAAAATCTTAGAGAGACGTGAAAATCAATCTTAGGAGTTAAGTTTGAGGATTTTCTTGGCAATGAGATCTGGTAAAAAAGTTATTTATCCCTTGTGGATAAGAGTCTATAAAGATTCAAATTATCGTCAATTTGATGATTGAACTTGTAACAGGATAAATGTTGGTCTTCAAGAAATTTAAATGCTTGTTGTCATATGACCTCGGCGAATGCTGTTGAAAAGATATGTTCTTATAGATGTCAATGACCGTTCGTTGAACTAATGGATTTGATAAGGATGATTGAAAGGGACGTAAATAAACGTTTGTATTGAAAGCTGCTGCTTGGTTTATCTTGTTGAATGTCTGTAACAAGAAAAGGAATCTTGTAAGTAACCGGAATTTGTGTTGCTAGTTAAGAGTGTGCTTCTAGAAACGTCACTTACCCCTTCAATTGCTGTTTGTCGGTTTGGTGTTGTCCGAGGTTATGTGGTGACTGTTCTGTGTCTACTCCTTGTGTTGTAAGAGTGAGGTTTTGGGGGTTGAGGCGAGGGAGTAGGGGTAGGAGGAGAAATGTTTGTGGGTGTGGTTTTGGAAGGGGAATGTCTAGTAGGAGCGCAGGGAGGGGTTGAGTTCTTTAATGTTGGATGATTATTAGTTGTTTTGGGAATGAAAACTTTGGCAAAATTACTTTTTTCTAGATTAAGCGTCTTTAATAGTTTCGGTAATTGTTCGTGTAACGGATTTCTTATTTCAATTTCGTCACTTAAATTTTTTTCTTTATTGAAATACTGGTCTAAGTGGATATAAATATTTTCTAATTCTGTCATTAGTTTACCTTTTTCTATCTTCTTTATAATTTTTAGGTCTTTCTCTATGGTTGTAAATTGGTGGCCTGACTCTCTCATGTGAGCACTCATCGCAGAATGTTTGTTGTGCTTTGTAGCATTAACGTGTTCTAAGTATCTTGTGAGGAAGTTACGGCCAGTTTGGCCAACATATGAACATTTACATTCTACACATGTTAATCTATAGATGCCAGAACTTAGATAAGGATTATTTTTGGAATTTATACTATTGTGGTTGAAAAAAATGTTTCTGTTTGTATTTTGTGTTTTGAATGCTACATTCACATCTCGTTTTTTGATAGGATTAGTTATTTGAAAAATGGCTGGATTGGTGAATGTAAATGTATGTAATTAAGCCATGTATACAAAGATTTTATATTTTATGATATTCTAATAGAATAAGTTTTAAGTTTGTCAGAAATGTTCTAATAGTTCTTAAGTCATTATTTAAGTAAATAACAATTATTCGAGATTCAGATTTGGCTGATGATGCTCTATAAGAGAGCGAAACATGTCCCATATATAACTTTTTAACTAATGAAGTTATTTTAAATGTGACAACATTATAATGTATTGAACAGGTGGATTCATAATAAAACTTTATTATTGTATATCAACAGATTTCAATACGGATTAAAACATGAGATTAGTCACTTGGAATATGAAATTGACCGAGGTATGAGCGATGCTAGTAATACCATTCCTTATGCAGCCAGTCCCTGTTATGAATGGTGTGAAAATATCACTCATAGGGTTGGTTGGTGTATGGATTTCAGTGGGCTTGGCAGACTAATATGTAATAGCATCTTCTGGCTCGGTGAGGAAAGCAATGGGAAACTACCTCACTCCTCGTTTCCCTAGTATGCCTCTTCAGTGACAGCTAGGCTAACTATAACAGCTGTTGGTGGAACTGTGGAGGATCCAGCCAGCCTTTGGGCTGAATACCCAACATACATACACTGTTATTTATGCATGCAGCGATTATATTGTATGCGGTCTATCATCTTCATTATCGTTTCCTTGCTATGTCCACTAGGGAGCGCTCTCGTCAGCATTCGAAGGCGATGTCAGAGTCGATTAGTAATACCCGTCGACTGCTGTTCTGTAAACAAAAATGGAAATAAAAGAGGAAATGTGGAAATAAAGTGTCCGATAGTAGTTGTTAACTTGTTAAAAATAAGGGCTGAAGTAAACGATTGCTTGATTTTAATGCTAAATATTGCAATTAAGAATGGGATACACCTCAAGATATAGCAGAGTGCATCATTGATTTCATAGATTAGTTTTATATTTTCTTGCATTTAGTTACATTTCAGAAAGGCTGTTATCATGTAAATTTATAGTGAGAAGGTTATCACTTTTCTACTGACGCTTGATATATGTTTTCATGGTACATCGCGGTTAAGTTAGGTTAGGTGACGCTGTTTGAAAAAGAAAATGGAAACATTTGCAAAAAATGTGATCGATCATCTTTGGTACCATCACTATGTACTGTACACTTGCGAACTCCCTCGTCGAAATTTGAAGGTGATATTGGATTCGATTAGTAATACCTGTAGACTGTTGTTCCCTAAAGGAAAATTCAAAATGAAAAAAATAACACGTTTTCATTATAAAGCATAAATAACGTGGCTGATAGCAGTTGTTAACTCTTAGAAATAAAGACTAAAGTAAACTATCACTTCATTTTAATGTTATGTGCTGAAATTAAGTAAGAATGTGATACACTTCAAAATATGGCAGGGTATATTACTGATTTAGAGAATAGTTTATATTTTCTCGCGTGTAGGTAAATTTTGGAAAGGCTGTTCTCATGTAAATTTGTAGTGAAGAGGTTATCATTTCTCTACGTGCGTTTGAAATATGTTTTCATGATATATATACTGCTAGGTTAGGTGACGCTGTTTGAAGAAGGAAACTAGAACATTTGCCACCGAGGCCTCTGGAGTGGTATTATAATTTTTTCAGAATGAAATTAAACATACACTTTCACGTCGTATCAGATTTTGAAAAACAACAAATAAGTAAGCCGTAGTGTGGATATCATCCACGAAAATGCAAGTTTTGAACAAGCTGATAGCTGTTTCATACCGATTTTAATGTGTATGGGGATTTTCCTGACTTTTACAAAAAAAATTGGATATAACGACAGCCCGTTATAGCGAGTAAATTTTTTGCCATTGCAAATTCTCGCTATAATGGTACTGTACAGTATAAGAAACTAAACTCAACTCTTACCTCATAGCAAATGACTTTTAAATGCATCTTAACTACAAAAAAGGCAGAACTTACAACAGGTGTAACGGGCACTATAAGAAACCCTGGACACAATTCAAATTTTATTGAACTTGTTATTAATGTTGTTCATCGTGCTTTTTAATCACATTCTTAAACTAAGGAATTTTCAGTGATTTGTACATGTTGTTTTATCTCATGTTCTTAATGCAGCTGAGGATGATAGATTCAGATCAAAACTGGTACTGCAAATAGTGTATTTTTAAGCATAAATACATTGTACTTTTAATAAGCAGCATTGGTTAGGTGGAATTACCCCATTTTACAGTCATGAATTTTATCAATACGGATATGAAAATAATAAAGTATAATAAATGATAAGGTTCATGGTGTGGGTTACTGTAGTCACATCCTAGTTCATGAACCATGGGCAACGGCTGAGTGGCCTAGTAAGTGGTTCTTGAAAACATCTCCACTTCAGCCAAAACAATGGTTAAAGCCAAATAACAGACTTCAGTTCACGCACTTTGCATCTTATTCTTTCCGTTTTGGTCTTGAACTCCCAGTAAAATGAAGACACCTGTTATTCGGCATTAACCATTGTTTTGGATGAAGTGGATACTGGCCTCTACCTAATAAATGACTTCAGGCGTGATCAATCCTGTTTGAAGTGTTACTACTCCATGTCTGCAACAACATGTGATTTCTCTTGCCCGACTCACGTATCTATACAAGAGCGAGATTTAATTATTTCTTCATTCAAAAGAATATAATCATCATTTTTTGTTCTGTATGAACATTCTTATTAACTGACTGGTAGCAATGAGTTTGATTATGTTTTTAACCTCTGGCAACACGGTTACGTTCTTTTTTTTTTTTTTTCACTTAGCCATGATGAATAGTCATATATTTTCACTCTTGTTTTATGTTTGAACATTCTGATTGACTGACTGGTAGCAATGATATCCTACTGGTTTTAATTATTTCACTACCAGCTCCGTATTGTACTTTCTGTTTTTAACCTCTGTTTCAACGTTCTATGTTTTTTTCACACTAGTTTTAAGCCTTTTTGATTTTCTAAATGTAAATGTTGATTCTTACGGTGCCATATATTTTAAGGACACTAGGTTCGGGGCCCTGACCTAACTTTAGGCTAAGTTTTATTTTGGCTGATGATGCTTACAACAGTTAAGCACCGGGCGAGTTGGCCGTGCGCGTAGAGGCGCGCAGCTGTGAGCTTGCATCCGGGAGATAGTAGGTTCGAATCTCACTATCGGCAGCCCTGAAGATGGTTTTCCGTGGTTTCCCATTTTCACACCAGGCAAATGCTGGGGCTGTACCTTAATTAAGGCCACGGCTGCTTCCTTCCAACTCCTAGGCCTTTCCTATCCCATCGTCGCCATAAGACCTATCTGTGTCGGTGCGACGTAAAGCCCCTAGCAAAAAAAAAAAAAAAAAGAAAACCAACAGTTAAGCGAAACATGTCCCATCTTACAACGCCTGTTAGAATATTTATATCCTAAATATAAGGAAAGATTAGTATTGGAAAGGTGGTGTTTAACTATTATTCTTATTTTAAGTTTCGTAATTTTATAGTAAATTTGAAAATAATAGATTCTGTAATTTATTTTAAAGCCATCTCACCAAGAATTGCAATTCTAATTTTACAAACCACAAACAAACTTGACACTATCAAAACTGCTCATGCTCAAAAATGACTAATGAAAAAAATTTCCTAAAAAAAACTCTGAAGAAGTCAATAATTTCTGGGATCTCCTTGATCAGACAATGAATAAAATAAATATGAATAACATCAAGATCCTTATAGGGGACTTTAATGCTCAACTGGGTAAGGAAAAGAAGTATCGAGATATAGTAGGAAAGTGGACTCCTCATAAATATACTAACAGAAATGGCCAAAGTCTCATAGAAATTTTCAGAACCCATGGACTAATCTCCAAATCTACATATTTTAGAAGAAAACCACACAAACTTAAAACTTGGAAACATCCTGATTGGACAAAAGGGGAATGGCAGCTAGACCTTGTATGTATGGACAAATTCTTTCACAAGGAAATCCACAATGTCAAAGTACTAAGAGGAACAGACACTGGTTCAGATCATTGCTTAGTTAAAATCAAGATTAAATTTACTCCATTAAGAAGAAAAAGATAAAACAGAGTTGGAGAGAAAAGGACATACGACCCTCATCAGTTAATCCAGAATGCCTAGTATTGGGAAAGAATACGAACTACAGGACTAACAGACAATTTAGATGACCTAATACCAATTCTTAAACAGAATGCAGAAGATCTAGCTCCATTAAATCCAAGGAAAGACATACCTGGTGGTCCTCTGATTGTGATAGAATGCATGAAAAAAGACATCAAGCTTGGTTGAAATTTCAGACCCACAAAACAGAAGAAAACGCCACTAACCTCAAGAATATCAAAGAATTCACCCGAACTATTAGAAGAATTAAGAGAAAATATCAAAGATATTTAATAAACTCTATGGAGGAAAATTATTACAAAACCAATTCTAGAGATTATTAAAAAGCATTTGGTAAACAATTGCAAACATACAATCCCCACACATTATTGTTGAAAAATAAAGATGGAAAAATAGCGCATAACAATAAGAAGAATGCAGAAATCATGGCAGAAGCCTTTAACAAGCTCTTGAACAGTGATGAACCTGAAAAGCTCTTATTAATTGATACACATACCCTGATAGAAACTAAACCAGAAAATATAAACCCACCTACAGCAAAAGAAGTTGAAACAATACTTAAGGAAATGAAGAACTACAAAGCATGTGGAGAAGACCAAGTTTTTGCAGAGATGTGGAAATACACTGACAGTTGCGACTTGGACATCCCTCCATATGATATTACAAAAGATTTGGATACCAAAAAAATTCTCAGAACAGTGGGCAACAGCTATAATTAATCCAATTCATAAGAAAGGTTAAAGAAGTTATACAGACAACTATAGAGGTGTTTCCATCCTTGACTGCACGTATAAGATTTTCTCTAAGATTCTATATAATCAGATTAAAGAACAACTTGATGAACAGTTAGGTGAATACCAGGGAGACTTCAGACCTTGGAGAAGCTGCTCTGAACAAATAATAACTTTGAAGCTAGTCATGGCATATTACAGAAAATGAAACAAGCCCCTTTCAATAACATTTATAGATTTCAAGAAAGCTTAAGACTCCATCCACAGACCATCATTATTAACAATTTTAAGACATTTTGGACTTCACCCAAAGCGAACCAAACTGATTGAACTTACTCTTAACTAATACAATTTCTAAAATTAAGTTCAGAGGAGAACTTTCTGAACCATTCTTGGTAACAACTGGTTTAAGACAAGGTTATAGATTGTCACCTCTTCTTTTTAACTATCCACTAAGAGTACATTATGAGGGAATGGTAGAAGAAAAACTCCAAAATATAAAAATTGGAACCCAGAAGGATAACATACGTTTGAACTGTCTAGGATTTGCTGATGATCTAGCTCTGCTGGCCAATGAAAATGAAATGAAATGGCATATGGTTTTTAGTGCCGAGAGTGTCAGAGGACAAGTTCGGCTCGCCAGGTGCAGGTCTTTTGATTTGACTCCCGTAAGCGACCTGCGCGTCATTAAGAGGATGAAATTATGATGAAGACGACACATACACCCAACCCCCGTGCCAGCAAAATTAACCAATGATGGTTAAAATTCCCAACCCTGTTGGAAATCGAACCCGGGATCCCTGTGACCAAAGGCCAGCACGCTAACCATTTAGCCATGGAGCCGGACTTCATGCCAATGATATTCAGGAAACAAAGCAACAAATAAAATCTTTACAGGAAATAGCTCAAAATATTGGTCTGAATATTTCATTTGAAAAAAAAATTATGCTAACTTAATTTCTGCTTGCAAACAAAATTAAGCTGGGAGACCAAGAAATAAAAATTGTAGAAAAATTTAAATATTTAGCCGAAATAATCACATATAACCTGAACAAGAAACCAGCATGACAAAATAGAATAGATAAACTGGTTACAGCACAGCATGTTGCCAAGAATACATATAATAAAAATTGTCTGTCAATGGAAACCAAATTGAAACACTACAAAACAATTACCCAGCCACAAATTACATATGCATGTGAAACATTATTCAGAACAACAAATACAGTTGCAGTATATAGAGTATCAAGTTAGAAAGGAGAATGGTGAGAACCTGTTTAAATAAAAATTATCAAGTAAATGGAGTCTGGAGACTAGCTTCCAATAAAACACTTTATAAAGAGATAGAACCTGTGACTAGCACAATGAAAAGAAAAAAACTAATATCATTATTAGGGCATCTGATACTGTCACCAGAAAATAGAATCAGTAAAAAATTAATAGAAAAATTATGTAAGAGTAATATTAGATGGATCACAGAACTTACACAAGACATGAGAGAGTTACATATTACAAGAAGATTTAAAATAAAAAAACCACAAACCTACTACGCTGGCGTAGCAGGAGGAGAGGTGATACTCCCACGTGGCACATCCCAGGTGGCATATAGGAGGTCCTAACTCGCTTGCCGGTGGACTTGAGGGAAATAAAATACCTCTCGCGGACCAAACACACAATCCCCTGTGGGTGGGGGACGCCGATGAAGAATATACCCATGGTATCCCCTGCCTGTCATAAGATGCGACTAAAAGGAGCGACCAAGGGATGATTTTATTAGAACTATGAAACTACTTGTGATTAGTACCACCATGTGGCAAACACCATGGGTCGCTCTTACTTACGCATAGTACCATTATGTTAGGTACCAAATATGTTTGTGATTAATAGCACGCTCCCCCTGTGGGTAGGGGCGGTAGAATAACACCCACAGTATCCCTTGCCTGTCGTAAGAGGCGACTAGAAGGGGCTCCAGGGGCTTTGAACTTGGAAGCGTGGGTTGGCGACCACAGGGCACTCAGCTGAGTACTAGCATTGCTTCCACTTACTTGTACCAGGCTCCTCACTTTCATCTATCCTATCCGACCTCCCTTGGTCAACTCTTGTCCTTTTTCGACCCCGACGCTATTAGGTTTGCGAGGGCTAGGGAGTCTTTCATTTTCACGCCCTTCGTGGCCCTTGTCTTCCTTTGGCCGATATCTTCATTTTTTGAAGTGTTGGACCCCTGTGATTAGTATTGTATAGAAGATGGTTGCCTAGTTGTACTTCCTCTTAAAACAATAATCACCAACACCACCACCACTTAATAGCACGCAGGAGCAACGTGCTGTCAGTCCCCCACTTAGAGTGCACTGTCGGCTTTTACAGTACCTGAAATTACCGTGTTTACGTGAATAATCCCCGCATTTTTTAAAAAAAATTGACATGTGAAATTGGGGTGCGGGTTTTATTTGTGTTGGCCTTTAATTTTTTCAAAATGAGCCTTCCTAAAATTAGGGTGCAGAGATGATTCGGTGGCGGGGATTATTTGCGTAAATACGGGTATTTACGCGAATAAACTCCACATATATTTTTAAAAAATTGACACACGAAATTGGGGTTACGGGTTTTATTTGCGTCAGTGTTGACATTCAATTTTTTTTCAAAATATGCTGTCCTAAAATTAGGGTGCGGGGATTATTCGCATAAATTCGGTAGTACCACTATATGAGTGAGATCATGGGTGAGCGACACCATTTTTCTGGCTTGCCTATGATTAGTAACCACTATATGAGGAACAGCACGGGATAGTATGAGTCCCTATGGTTAGTATACTTATGTGATGAACACCATAGGTTTGTGTTGCCTGTAAATGGTGCCGCAATGTGTGAAACGCCATAGGTCTGCATTACATGTATGAATTTCATTACCTGTGAGTAGTACCATAATGTGTGGAATACCGAGAGTCTACGATATTTTTGATTAGTACCGCACCATGACAAATACCATGGTTCTACTTTCCTAGCGATAAGTACCATTATGAGGGGCCGATGACTTGGATTTTGGACCCCTTTAGATTGCAAGCATCATCGATTCAGTATTGTGCTTTAGAAGCAGTCCCTTGGTCAGTACTACTATTGTTTTACGCCAGTTTCTGTGAATGTGAGGCACTGCAGTTCGGATCCACTGATTGTTTTAAATTCATATCCATCCGTTCATTCTTCGTCCTCACGTTTTGAATTCTGGTCGGGGAAGATTATGGACTTTGAATTTGTAATTATATTTTGTACCATTAGAAGCCTATGACCTAGATGTTAGGCACCTTTAAACAACAGGCATCATCATCATCATAAAATACAAAACAAATATACTGAAGATATCGAAAGATAAGCACACTGGACTACAGACAAAAATCAACAAGCAGAGAATAGAAAGATTGATTCCAGAAGCAGAAAAAAAAGAATTACCTTCAGGAAGGATGAAACAGTATTGGGCTGACAAAAAGAAGAAAAACCTCCATAAACCTGACTAAAGTAGTCCTATGTTGGCTAAAAAATTTAAATAAATCAATATGAAAACCCCAACAGGTCATAAAAGAATTGAATTGTCAGTCTTAAATAACATATAAATTCTAGGAAGTTCTTTGGTACTCTTTAAATGTTAGTATCACTCTTAATACATGGCTTAGCTGTGTTGATACTGCTACACGGCTGAAAGCAACGGGAAACTACAGCCATAACTAACTCCCGAGGACATGCAGCTCTCTCTGTATGAATGATGTACTGATGATGGCTTCCTCCCGGGTAAAATATTCCGGAGGTAAACTAATCCCCCATTCGGATCTCCGGGTAGGAACTACACGAGAGGGGGCGACCATCAGGAAGATGGATACTGACATTCTTCGAATCGAAGCGTGGAATGTTAGAACTTTGAATCGTTGTGGTAGGTTAGACAATCTGAAAAGAGAGATGGATAGACTAAAGTTAGATGTAGTTGGTATAAGTGAAGTACGTTGGCAGGAAGAACAGGATTTTTCGTCAGGCAACTACCGAATTATCAACACAGAATCAACCAGGAGTAATGCTGGAGTTGGTTTAATAATGAAAAAGAAAATAGAGCAGCGGGTAAGCTACTACGACCAGCATAATGAAAGAATTATTATCATCAAGATAGACACCAAACAATGCCCGCCACAATAGTGTAGGTCTATATGCCTACTAGTTCAGCGGATGATGAGGAAATCGAAAGAATATATGAAGAGAGAGAAGATTTAATACAATATGTAAAAGGTGACGAGAATCTAATTGTGATGGGAGACTGGAATGCAGTGGTAGGCCAAGGAAGAGAAGGTAATACAGTAGGAGAATTTGGATTGGGACAAAGGAATGAAAGAGGAAGTCGGCTGGTTGAATTCTGCACCGATCATATTTTAGTCCTTGCCAATACTTGGTTCAAACACAAACGACAGCTGTATACATGGTTGAGACCTGGAGACACGGGAAGGTATCAAATAAACTTCATTATGATTCGGCAGAGATTCAGAAACCAGGTGTTGGATTGCAAAACTTTCCCAGGAGCAGACGTGGACTCTGACCACAACTTGTTGGTCATGAAATGCCATCTGAAGTTGAAGAAATTGAAGAAAGGAAAGAATGCAAAAAGATGGGATCTAGACAAGTTGAAAGAAAAGAGTGTGATGGATTGTTTCAAGGAACATGTTGCAAAAGGACTAAATGAAAAGGCTGAAGGAAACACTATAGAGGAGGAGTGGAGAGTCAAGAAAAATGAAGTCAGTAGGGCTGCTGAAGAAATGTTAGGAAGGAAGAAAAGATCAACTAAGAATCAGTAGATAACTCAGGAGATACTAGACCTGATTGATGAACGACGAAAATACAAGAATGCTAGAAATGAAGAGGGCAGAAAAGAATACAGGTGATTAAAGAATCAAGTGGAGAGAAAGGGCAAGGTAGCTAAGGAAGAATGGCTGAAGGAGAAGTGCAAGGATGTCGAAGATTGTATGGTCCTAGGAAAGGTAGATGCTGCATACTGGAAAAGTCAAAGAAACCTTTGGAGAAAGGAAATCTATGTGTGTGAATATTGAGCTCAGATGGAAAGCCACTTCTAGGGAAAGAAGACAAAGCAGAAAGATGGCAGGAGCATATCCAACAGTTGTATCAAGGTAAAGATGTAGATAATTTGGTTCTGGAACAAGAAGAGGCTGTTGATGCTGATGAAATGGGAGACCCAATTTTGAGGTCAGAGTTTGACAGAGCTGTGAGTGACCTAAATAGGAACAAGGCACCTGGAATTGATGACATTCCCTCTGAATTACTGACTGCCTTAGGAGAAACCAGCATGGCAAGAGTATTCCATTTAGTGTGTAAGATGTACGAGACAGGATAAGTCCCATCTGATTTTCAGCAGAATGTTGTTATACCCATTCCCAAGAAAGCCGGTGCTGACAGGTGTGAAAACTACCGCACCATTAGTTTAGTATCTCATGCTTGGAAAATTTTAACATGTATTATTTACAGAAGAATGGAAAAACAAGTTGAAGCTGAGTTGGGAGAAGATCAATTTGGCTTCAGAAGAAATGTAGGAACACGTTAAGCAATCCTGACTTTACGTCTGATCTTAGGGGTTAAATTAATAAATTTCATTGTTTGTATTGAACCAAGATTACAACTTTTATTATAATTTGGATCCACCTTATTCAATACATAAAAGCTGTTGTTTAGATGAAATTACAACATATAATTCAATCAGAACTAGTTTCGACGCCCTTTTTGTGTCATCATCAGCTGATATAGGTTCTTGGAAAAATTGGCAATCGCGTAAGTTTATCTACGTCAAATTGAGCACAATTTAAAACCATATTAACAACCTAAAACTGTTAATGAACATAAGTTTTCGTGGCTCATTGTATTAACATAAAGAAATAAATTAACTGGATTAAAGCCAATATATATATCTATATATATAAAATAAGAGTTTTGTCTGTACATTGCTCAGAATTTGGAAATAATGGTATTTCTGTATCGGTCATGTCCACAGTAACCAGGAAATGCACTTTTTACTTATCCGTAATTTCTGTCTGTCTGTCTGTATGTATGTATGTATGTATGTATGTATGTATGTATGTATGTATGTATGTACACGCATCACTAGAAAACGGCTAAAGAGAATGTAATGAAAATCGATATGCAAAGTCGGGAAATAAGTCGCTACAATCTAGGCCATAAATAATTTTATTCACGTTGATAGAAATGGTAGTTTAGGGGAAGGCCTAAAATTTAATTTTCAAATATTTATGTTTTTAGTAGTCCTATCTTCATAAAAATTGGTATGCAAAGTCGAGGAATACGTCACTACAATTTAGCCTATGAATAATTTTATTCACGCTTGAGTGAAATGGTAGTTTAGGGGAAGGCCTAAAATTTAATTTACCGAGCTCGATAGCTGCAGTCGCTTAAGTGCGGCCAGTATCCAGTATGCGGGAGATAGTAGGTTCGAACCCCACTGTCGGCAGCCCTGAAAATGGTTTTGCATGGTTTCCCATTTTCACACCAGGCAAATGCTGGGGCTGTACCTTAATTAAGGCCACGGCCGCTTCCTTCCCACTTCTAGCCCTTTCCTGTCCCATTGTCGCCGTAAGACCTATCTGTGTCGGTGCGACGTAAAACAACTAGCCAAAAAAAAATTAATTTTTAAATATTTATGTTATTAGTGGTCCTATTTCATTGAAAATTGGTATGAAAAGTCAGAGAATGAGCCACTACAATTTAAGCTATAAGTAATTTTATTTATGCTGAGTGAAATGGTAGTTTAGGGGAAGGCCTAAATGTAATTCTCAAATATTTATATTATTAGTTGTCGTATCGATAAATATTACATAACCAACGTTATACAGAATTAAATCTCCGATCATTTATGTCATACATTTTTACCGTACCGGCTATGATAACACAGATACCGGTATTCATGAATTTGTATTTTTGTTGCTAAGTCCATATCAACGCCGAGCCACGAGAAAATGGGTTAACAGAATTTAATGAAAATCGGTATCTATAGTCAGGGAATAAGAAACTACAGTCTAAGCTATCAACACTTTTATTCATCCTGGATGAAATTGTAGTTTAGGGGAAGGTGTCTAAAATGTAATTTTTAAATACCAGTGTTATTGGTCCTATCGAAAAGTACTATATAAAAAAGTTATAGAGAATACAATTTCCGATCATTTATCTTTTATTCAGTTTTACCGTATCGACTATGGTAGGAGTGGTATTTCAGAGTCGGAAGGAAACTAAATGTGAAAGCCTTTAATATCTAAAGCGCATAACATTGATCAACAATAACATTACATTGACCATTGTTTATTGTGATGTTCTTTGTCTCTTATGCTGCCGCTCAACTCCGATAGATGGGATTACTGCTGCGTACCGAGTATAACAGCCTGACTGAATATTGGCGGGAAATAGCCAGGGAGTTAGATAACTTTCTTCTTTAGCATGCCATTCCTCTGGTTCATACATTTTCTGATACAGCTGGTAAGTGACACACTGGATCATAATAGTATTCCAGCTATTCGATCCCTACTCTGACGCGCTGTTTTGAATGAGCAGCGTGTATACTTAAGGCAGAGCCTCACTTAGTGGTGGTGGTGGTGGTGGTAGTAGTAGTAGTAGTAGTAGTAGTAGTAGTAGTAGTATGGCTGGTCTAGAAAAACAATTTAGGCCTTTTCCAAATTATAGCACCATAATATTCACTAAATAACTCAAAATTCAACTTTGAAAAGAGCCGTTTCTTAAGAAAAGCTTCATTCTCTTCACTTTTATTAAATTCTACATTCAATTTATTCCAAATTAGCAGTGAAAAGGAGGTTTCTCTTCTGGCTTGGCGGAAAAAATTGCCTTCAAGTCAGATAGATTTTTCCGCCGCCAGTGTAGTGAATTGATATTTTTCGACTCATCGGGTACTCCTAGCAAACAGAATAGTAATAGGGCATAGTTTTTGCCCTTTGAGTCTCCACAATTTGCCCCTCCCCCCGCCGAAGAACGCCGAAGAGTGTTCACGGATCACGGCTGTCTGCGGTTTGGTCATTCCAGGTCTGGAACTTTAGACTGTTAGATAGGCAGCGTAGTCCTGTTCGTTAAAAGTGAGAAAATGTGTGGTGTTTCATTTGAACGAGTATTTCGTAATTGCTATTGACGTCATTGTATGTTCATTTCAATTGGGAAAACCACTAAGACAGTCTTTCTGAGGATGTAAAACGGCATTATAATGAAAACATCCCAACCTGATTGTGACTCTTGGTATGAAATTGGGTGTACCATTACAGTGAAAATTCCCTCAGTCTTCATACGAGAAAAGATGTTTGGTGACCTCCCGTCGCGTTTCTAGGGTAACGTTAAGAGCTATACAATTTAAGACAATCTTGTTCACAAGTTGTACACTATCTAACCTAGAATTCTGTATACAACGTAGAATTCCGTAGCGAAGCACGGGTACATCAGCTAGTATTTATTAATAATAAAGCCAAGCTTTCAGCCAAATTGCATTGGCCTTCATCAGGGCATGTGAAGTTTTGCCTCCGACAGTGAGCAAAGAAATTATCTGAAGGAACATGGAAGTCATCTCCGTACTATCCACGGCCTACCCCACTAACTGGACTCAAGGATCGTGGCGCTGTGCTGTGGTGGTTGGGAGGGAAGTTACTGATGCACCGTCCTCTGTCGACAGTTTGAGTGCGTCCCGCTGTGCCATGGTGGTGTTATGCATGTATTTCTGCAGAAACAAGTTGCCGCTCCTCAGTTGCTCCTCCCATTTTCCCCAATTTCCCTCCTTCGGTCCCGACCAACCTTGGACACTCGATTGCTAACACAACACTGCTTGCTAGGCTTCATTGTGCTTCGCATGGACAGCGATCTTTTGAGGTGAGTCGCGTAAAAACGTTTACGTTATAAGACGTAATTTTATATATTGCTTCTTCAGTTAAGTGATAGTTTATTACATTCCTATTATTTCAGGTCCGCATTGAACTGGGAACGTTGTACTTGTTAACCTTCTTAAAGGACTGATTCCTCAATTCCACCTCACTAGGATTGCTCCATTAAAGCAACTCTGAAGATTTTATTGAAGTATTTTAATACGATTCTACGTCACGTTTTAAGAAGTGTGTTAAATTAAGCTAATGTTTCTTCAAGACTATTTTATTTTTAAGTTGTTGTTCTTTTAAATCCACGTTATTTTATTAGTGAGCAAACCGGTTTACATATGTTTTCGCAAGTCTTGGACTTGTGGAAAATATGGACTTTGAGACAGTATAACTGCAACACAGTTTTAGGTTGTTAATATGGTTTTAAATTGTGTTCAATTTGACGTAGATAAACTTATGTGATTGCCAATTTTTCCAAGAACCCATATCAGCTAATGACGCAAAAAGGGCGTCGAAACTAGTTCTGATTGAAATATTTGTTGTAATTTCATCTAAACAACAGTTTTTATGTATTGAATAAGGTGGATCCAAATTATAATAAAAGTTCTTAGAGGATCGAATCAAGAAGGACTAGCCCACATACATGGCATTCGTAGATCGAGAAAAGGCATTCGATAATGTTGACTGGACCAAGCTATTTAAGATTCTGAAGGTGATTTGTATCAGATGCCGAGAACGGAGAATTATCTACAATCTGTATAAAAATCAGTTTGCAGTGATAAGAATCGAGGGCTTCGAAAAAGAAGCCGCAATCCAGAAAGGAGGGAGTCAAGGCTGCAGTTTTTTTGCCCTCCCCCCCTCCTTTTCAGTGTTTACATAGAACAGGCAGTAAAGGAAATCAAAGAGGAATTTGGAAAGGGAATCACAATCCAAGGAGAGGAAATCAAAACCTTGAGATTTGCCGATGATATTGTTATTTTATCTGAGACTGCAGAGGACCTCGAGAAGCTGCTGAATGGTATGGACGAAGTCCTGGGTAAGAAGTACAAGATGAAAATAAATAAGTCCAAAACAAAAGTAATGGAGTGCAGTTGAACGAAGGCAGGTGATGCAGGAAATATTAGATTAGGAAATGAAGTCTTAAAGGAAGTGGATGAATATTGTTACTTGGGTAGTAAAATAACTAACAATGGCAGAAGTAAGGAGGACATAAGATGCAGACTAGCACAAGCAAGGAAGAGCTTTCTTAAGAAAAGAAATTTGCTCACTTCAAACATTGATATAGGAATTAGAAAGATGTTTTTGAAGACTTTTGTGTGGAACATGACATTGTATGGATGTGAAACATGGACGATAACTAGCTCAGAAAGAAATAGAATAGAAGCTTTTGAAATGTGGTGTTACAGAAGAATACTGAAGGTGAGATGGATAGATCAAATCACGAATGAAGAGAGAATCGAATTGGTGATAGGAGATCGATTTGGCTAAATTTACAAGTCATTAATCTCATATTTGGTCCGTATTGACGACAGTGATTACATATAATTTTTTAAAAATATTTGTTTAATGTCAACCTAGTCAATACTTACAATTACCACTATTGTGGTTAAATGATTATAAATAATTGAAAAATCGTATTACATATAATTTTAAATTATATTACATATAATTTTAAAAAATATTTGTTTAATGTCAACCTAGTCAATACTTACGACGTGTATTTTTAATTCAACGTATTCTTATTCGACTGGTTACATAACCAATTCAACTCAAGAAGAATTACCATGATCATCCCTGACCTAATCTTCTACTACATGATTAATTAGAGCCCTTGTTTTGTATATATTTTATTCTTCGAATTTCTACTTGCTGATGAATACAGCTTAATATGGACCTTCACCAAATGTTAAAGAAAATGGATCCATTTCAATTTCAGACGAATGCCGTTTGACAATCTTCCTACCAACATTAACATATATATTTTTTAGACTAGATTATGAGATTGACCTACAATTGTTTTAACTTGTGTTTATAAGATTTACTTATAACTTTTTAATATTGGTATCAAAAACAACTTTTAATGTCACATTTTATTCCAATCTTATATGATTGATTATTGTAAGACAGTCTTAAATGTAGTTGTTCATAGTGCTGATGATGCCCGTTAAGAAGGGCGAAACATGTTCACGATTTTTCAATTATTTATAATCATTTAACCACAATAGTGGTAATTGTAAGTATTGACTAGGTTGACATTAAACAAATATTTGTTAAAATTGGCTAAATTTGACGAGAAGAAGAGATAGAATGATAGGACACATCTTAAGACATCCAGGACTTGTTCAGTTGGTTTTTGAAGGAAGTGTAGGTGCTAAGAACGGTAGGGGTAGACCAAGATATGAATATGACAAGCAGATTAGAGCAGATGTAGGATGCAATAGTTACGTAGAAATGAAAAGGTTAACACAAGATAGGGTGGCAGTGAGAGCTGCATCAAACCAGTCTATGGACTGATGACTCAAACAGCAACAATCACTCTTAATAATTGTTAACAGGAATGTATGAGTGAATTATACAAAAATCATATTATACAAGTCATACGAAATTGTATCTTTAAACTTTGGGCAACATATATAAAATGACACTACAGTATCACATGGCTATGTTTGTGTTACAGGGGTAATACAGACATCCTGCTTGGGACTCGCTGTGGTTTCCAGACTCTCTTGGTATTGACTGGTGTCTCCTCACTTGAGGATGTGAACGAGTGGAAGAAGTCCGATAATAAGGATATCCGTGGATGTGTTCCAGACTATTACCTGGAATCATTAGGCGACCTCCTGCCTCTCATATCATAATATTGGCTTCACTTAGGTTGTCAAATTGCAAAGTAGTGTTTGGTTAGTCTGTTCCTTTTGTGCTTCCTTTTCATTTTGATATACAGGGACCTAAGTTATATGTGTGATGTCTGCATGGATGTTGTATGATGTATTATTTTCTTTGACAGATTACAAGTAGCTGCTTGAGTGTTCAAAATTTTGTATGGTGGAAGAGTATGATCTGCAGCTGAAGTAATGCATTGTTTGTATGGGATGTTTTGAAGCCATATATTTCAGTATTTCCTTGTTCAAAGCATTTGAACCTTCTGAAGTGATATTGAACGGCAGAAGAGTGTTTCTATATTTTGGACTTTTATTTATTGGGATATAACGTCATTCAAATCTTACCTTATGCAAATGAGTTTTCCATCTTCCCTTCCTTTACATTGATGTAGTTCTTACCTCAAATGATGACATAGTGCAAATATGAATATTACATAGTTTATTGCAAGAGGTTTTGCTTGAAGACTTCCTGATCATTAGCCTTGCAGATTTGGTGTTGTAGCCTCACATAATTCATACTTTGTAATCATTTACCAGTGGTAAGATTATTATAAACAGTTAAGGATAATGACAGTTTCAATAAAACTTCCATATACATTACCATAGGGTGGTGCTGAAACTGGTGCCGGTCTGTGTCCAGGACAGTCTGAAAGTGTACGACAGCTTGCTGCATGGCTGCACAAAGTATCTCCATGGGTATGCCTGGTTTCTCTTTAGATCAGAACGTTTGTTGTCCCCACTCATTTCAGTATAACCACGCAGCCACAGCAGAGCCAGAAGGAGCAGAAGAGAGAGCTGGAGTGCTTCAGCCCTGGGGCCTGTTCCACAAAAGTATGGTCTTGTACATTACAAGTAAATTCTCTAGTAACTTGTACAAATACCAGAGTTTCTGTTCCACAAAAGAATTTTCTACAGTTGTACTTTACTACTCCATACTTACAAATTACTAGTGAATTTTTATAGGCGTGTTCCACAAAAGTACTAGTACTTGTAACTTACTAGCGAATTGAGAAGAATTCTCTACCAGTGAAAGGACAATAATATCTAAATGTACTAGTGCTATTTAAATACGCTTATTTTGGATACATTTTGATAAATATGTGGTCTAGCAGTAGTGATAGTGATGGTGATGAAAATGAAAACTATCGTCTGTACAGGGAAAGAATAAACTTCCAGTTTAACACTGTATTTGAATACAATGAACGTTTTAGGTTAAGCACAATATAGTGGAAGAACTTTTGATAGATATTGGCCATAGCTTAAAATATCCTACGAACAGAAATAAATCTCTCTCTGCTAAACAACATTTACCAACAACATTACATTGGCTAGGAAATGGTGGTCAGTACCATGGTACTGCAGATATGCTTGGGATGGCAAAATCTTTGGTCTGTGGTAGCTGCAATAAATGATATAAAATGTCCTCAAATTGTTTGTTGGCCTGAAAATACTGAAAAAAACATTCCAAGAAGGACATTCCTGGAATCATTAATGAGCAGAATATCTCTTACATACGTCCAACTTTTCCCCTCAAAAGCTCCATGAGCTTTTCCCAAGTCAAATATTTCCATCCAACCATTTATTTTGTCTTGTTTTTTCAGACTCTCGCTGAATCCACCGAAACGAATATCTTTCCTACCTTCTATTTCCTTCAAAATGAATAACTTTGTTTCTCTTGACATTTTAACAATTCATGCAGAGTTTGCAATTTCGTACCAATTAAGTTTGGCGGCCGAATATCGTTATTAGCGGCATCTGATTCCTAATGACAGGCCAAGGTAGGTATGTTAGACTCTCGTAGAACATACGCGAGGATCGCGGAAGAACAGAATGGGTGATAATAACGGAGTAATTTCCTATCATCAAAGAAATAAACTGAAAAATAACATCGTAGCATTAAAAAATTCACAGGAATATTAGTTCTTTCAATCTTTGCTGCATAAGTTACAGTAAAATACGATATTACGATAAATGAGGCAAGCATAACCTAATTCAACGAATGGAATACGAAGATAAACAGCTGATTCATGCTATGACGTAGTATGTTTATTGATATGTCGTCACTTGTAAAACTTGTAACAATTCACTGGTAATATACAAGAGACTATTAATCTTTTGTGGAACAGAAATGTACAACTCCATACATTACAAGAACCCACACTAGTAACTTGTAATGTACAAGACCATACTTTTGTGGAATAGGCCCCTGGTCCTCCACATGCCAGCAAGGTAGCACTTGTTGCTCCGGTTCTGTCATGATGAGAAAAGTCTAATCCTTTAACGGGGTTGCATGCATATGAGGCATATGAGGACACTGATTTTCTTTTACCTGAACTTTTTTCATTTCTGATACCATTAGTATGGTAATTGAAAAATAGAATACAAGATTTGTATGACTCACCAGTACCTGAAAGATTGGGTTTATCAGGGGGATGTTTGCACCTTCCGATCTAAAGGACAGCCAGTTGTACCCATTAAGATGCTTCATGCAGCAAGCTGTCCTGCACTTTCAGACTGTCCTGGACAAAGATCAGCATCATTTTGAGCACACTTTGTAGTGAAATGGATGCTAGAACCACAGAAACCAGGCATATTGTAAGGTATGGCAACACATTCAAAGTGTTAAATTCAAATTGCATGCCCTGGCAATGTTCACATTACGTTTCCTGTTCATGTGCTCGCTCGTTTTTAACACAGAGACTGCTAAGTAGGGGAAGTTTCATTTATTGTGACAACCTGGTATATGGTGGATAGTGTCAGTACTATGTCAAAAGAAATCACAACTTCAGAGCTGCACACTGAATCCATTCAACCACTGCATTAAGGATGACAGGATCTTCAGAAGATCTGTTTGTGATCTCTGGTATGAGTGCAGCAGTCATTCAGAGAGGATATGCTGCACAATGTGGCAGGACACTCCACATTCACAGTTGGGTGAGCTTGGGGAGCCTCACTTGTGGAGAAAATACTGCATACACTCACTGGCCACATTTCGTTCAGCGATGGCCAAGTCCTGTGAGGGAGATCGAAGCCTCTTGGAAAATGATTTGGATCAAACTGTCTAAACCATCACCCAGCAACCTCATGTATACAGTTGTTTTGGCAAAAAAAAATTCCAATAAAATGACAACACAAAGCACATTTATTTATTATAAAAACTGGTCATTATTTAGATGATTACCAAAACTCAGAACATGTGCACAAGAATGCAATGAATTTGTTCCTCAATTGTAAGTGTAGCAAACACTAAGCTTCTGTGACACAGTATTCTGCTATACATGTTGAGGTACCTCCTGTGGTCAGGACTAGTGACAGGGCAAGGTCTGTACTTTGACCCCAGTTATGTTGTTTAGCTCTCTGTTGAGCATTTGTACATCATGTACTTGGTGTGTAGTATTGAAGTTGGTGTGGTCAGTGTGCCATTAAACCTTCTTCTTCTTCTTCTTCTTCTTCTTTCTGCTTACTGAAGGTGGTTGGCAGAGAGATTCTTTCCGCTCTTCTTCTCAGACAGTTGTCACATAAAAGGAGAAGAACAGAAACAAGCAGAAACGTTTAGTTCCAATGTTTGGTTAACATTAATGTGGCTCCAGAACTGCTATCTGGCATGGTTGGCATAGTTGTACAAGTTTTACGGCAGGTAGGGCAGACATTTGTTTTTTGCATTTCCCTGCAGCAGCAAGAAACACTGCTTTAGCAGAGCCGAGTGGCTCAGACCAAGTTGGCAGTCGGTTTGATCCTGGCTTAGTTTAATGGTATTTGAAGGTACTCAAATATCCAACCTCGTGTTGGTAGATTTACCAGTATGAAAAGAAAAAACTCCCGACCTCCTTGCTTCCACATCTTCTAAGCCCGAAGTTTGCAACATTTTCAAAACACTATCCTTTAGTCAGAAATCACTCAGAGAAATCATACTAGTTTTCTTTAGATTTTTTCTAATTCTCAAATCGAGAAATCCTGGTGAGGGTCCCTTAAACTGAAACCATACTCTAATTGGAGTCCTACCAGAGGCTTATATGCCCTCTCTGTTACATCCTTACTGCAAGCCATCAACAAAGTAATTAAATTGAGAGGACTTCTCCTCTTGGCGAAAATTCACAACCTGACTTTTTACCCCGTTGACAGTCATACTACCGAGCTCGATAGCTGCAGTCGCTTAAGTGCGGCCAGTATCCAGTATTCAGGAGATAGTAGGTTCGAACCCCACTGTCGGCAGCCCTGAAAATGGTTTTCCGTGGTTTCCCATTTTCACACCAGGCTGTACCTTAATTAAGGCCACGGCCGCTTCCTTCCCACTCCTAGCCCTTCTCTGTCCCATCGTCACCATAAGACCTATCTGTGTTGGTGCGACGTTAAGCAACTAGCAAAAAAGACAGTCATACTGTTGTCTGCTGTCTATCTCACAACATTATTGAGATCCTTTTGCAGTCACTGACAGTTCTGTAACATATTTATTACTCAATACATTATAACATCATATGCTAAAATCACTTATCTCCATGTCCACTAAATCTATTACTGGTATATTCAATAAATTACACAAGGACAAACATAGGTCCTTGTCTTTTTGTGTTGTCTTTCTGTTGCTCCCTCTTCCTACACTGACCTGCCATTATGTTTTTCCTGTTACATGTTCCTTTTCTTGTTCGTATCTCTTTACGGCACTTCGTTTCTCATGCACACTTCACAATATTGTAAACACTTGCGCCATTACAAAGCCAGTACTTTGAGTTATGCTACTTGTTAAGGCTGGCCGCCACTCGAGTCCTCGCTGGCCAGGTACAGCCAAAACTGGTTAGGACGTTTTTGTGGGGACCGAAAGAAAAATGTCATAAAGAGGGAACGTGATAAAAAATTAAAAAGTAATTACACTGCTAAATTTAAGATTAGGTTTGAACATACAAATAATTATGATAAAAACAAAGGAAAAAGTGTTTACAATTATAATTAATGAAATAAATAAAGAAATAATACATTTTAAAAACACCAGCATAGTAAAACATTAAGGAAAAACATTCTTAGAGACTCGAAACGTTGCTTACAATTCTGTTTTAAGTTATCGTAGGAATGTCCAACATCTGGACGGTTTGCACATGTTTCATGCGTGAATTAGCATCTGCTTTCTCAATAAACTAATTTTTCATCATTTGTAAACTGTATAGCTTTCTTCTTCTCCGTAAGTGAATGTCTTGCAAACCACAATGTGTGAGTACAGTAGGCCTAATTTATATACATTATTACACAATTCACTTACGAACATAAAATTAAGCTCCAACACGTCAGCTGTATACGTATGTACAGTAGACCTAATTTATGTATGTTGTTACACAATTCACTTACGAATGAAAAATTAAGCACCAACATGTCACACGAGCTACTGTTGCATGATCCAAACAAACACACACCCACATCAAAGACTGGCTCAAGACTGACGCTCCCTGCAGCTGTAAGCCAATGATGTAATAACCAGGGAAGCACGTTAGAGAGGGACGTCTTAACCAGTTTCGACTGTATTTGTCTGTGTGAAAGACTGTAAATTTAGCCAAACGGAAGTTGATGAAGAGAGAGGATATTTCAAAGAGAGCATCATAAACAGCTCTGAGATGTTGCCTGAAGCTGAATAAGCACTGAAAATTAAAATTACAAACAGAAAAAAAAGAAGTTAAACAAGGCTTTTGTATTTTAGTGATATATTCACCCCCAAAATAATATAGAGCAATGTGCATAGTGTTTTTTGTTGTATGTTTTTGTCTGTTTAGATTTGTAAGCATATGTAATTTTATTAACTGGTAAGCATGGCTTATCTACTTATGAGAGGATATCCGGACCAAAGAGTTGCTGACTGTCCTCCAGTAATGTTCAGATGTTTATAATTTGTCATTCTGAAAATCTAATATGAACGCACAGAAAGGATTTTGAACCTAACTCATTAACACATTGAGGTCTTGCTCAGTTTAATATATTATAACCCTGTGGACTGGCCATTTTTCACTAATTTCAGATTTTTAATGAAATACAGTGAAACCTCGTTAAGACGTTTCTGCAGGGGACAAGGAAAATGAACGTGTTCAACGAGAAAACGTGCTACTGAATACACGAATAAAAACTATCGAACAGGGATATGGAAACATTAGATATGGTTTTTCCAACATATGGGGATTTTACGTCGTATATCCACGGGTACAGTGAAACTCTATAAGAAGAGAGTATTAAAAGAGGTGGAAAAACATGATAGAACAAATACGAGAACTTATTCCGCTGGGGCTTATAACATAACAACACTGCGCTGAAAAGTATTAAAAACATCAAACAACAAATATGAAAACATTTGAATGGGGCCCATAAAAATATTGAAGTATTATTGCAGATCACACTTTCTAAAACAAATGTTAGAGAAAGCCTTTTATTTCGGACCAGTGGGTTATTAGTATTACACATTATTTTTCTGGTCACACACTTAGACAGTGAATTGGAGGTTATACAAGGCCATGTGTGACTGCTACAGAATGACTTTGGCCACCATTTTGAATCTAACTAAACTTTGACCGACCAAAATCGACTCGAACATTCGAAGGTGCGAGTTTCAACATTCCGCCAACTCTGCGCACTTAAAGATGTAGATGCCAGTCGACTTGCTGACAAACTTTAATTTTGTCTTCATTAGTAAGGAATTTCACTACTTTTTCCGTATCCATAATTAGGCTATCACAAGACAAATATGCACCATGCTGCTCAACTTTACACGATTATGTTTCAGATGTAGGTTATCACGCAACAAATATTTGCTACCTGGCATTGTACAACTAAACACAAAATGCATTTCTGACTTCTGAATGGAATGCAAAATACAAGCATAAACAGGCTCATTGTGTTATTCTGCAGTTTCATTGCTATCCGGCAAGCAAAACTGAGCATTTATGAGGCTAATGGCTTGCTCTCTGAAGGTGCAATTTATCCTGTAAAGTTCAAGAATTGAAAGCCATTTCCAGTTATGCAACTGCGGCGAGGGCTCTTACCCGAGTTGGAAATTATGTTCCTTCCACAAGGGATGACATATAACGTTTTCAGGGCTGGGAAAAATGTGATCGTACTAAACGGTAATATCGAAAATTTGTGACGTGATAAGCGAGGTATTTTTATATAGATTTAATAGGATGAGAATTGGGACTTTGAATTCACGACGTGCTAAGCGGGAAAACTAATGACGTTTCACTGTACTACTTTAGAATTTACAAATTTTTTTATCTTGCTATATTTGAGTTCATACTTTCTATTTGATATCTATAAAAACTGTAATACAATTGATAGATCCATTGCTATGAAAATAATGGATTGAAATTAGTAGGCTTTTCACTTTTTTTTTTAAGTTGAATATATAAGCATTGAACTTCAGTTTTTAGGTCCATATTGATGGGTGTGACTTGTGTCTTATTTGAAAGGATTTATTATCCACCTAATCAGTTGATTAATTTGCTATTAATTCTGATTTTCTAATTTGTTTCAAACCTACACCTTTAGTCCTTAGTCCTGTAATCAACTCTCATATGGTACAGTACGAAACAAACGCGTGTATGCAGACCAGGTTTCTTTTCATAAGTTGCACAAAAGTACACGGTTTCCTGTCGACCACCCTTGTTTTTTAGTTGATTAGGTGGATAATAAATTCTTTCAAGTAAGAAATAAGTTCAACATTTAAATTTAGCAAATTAAATATGGCTGATATTGAGTTTGTTTGGTTTTTTTTTTTTTTTTTTAAAGATGAATCAAGTCTTATACTGCAGTGCCAATCAACGCACATGGTACATTTGTTTCATGGTAACATTGATAAAAACCAGAGAACATACGCCTTGTGGGCTTCATTCTCCACAGTAAATGACACAGCCCGCGCGTTGTACGCGCTTCGACCTTGATGTGTTAATGTGACCAGCTGTTAGCCACATTCTTATCCAGGTTGAATTTGAAGGATATGCAAAATGTCTGTGCTGGAGAAGTGCTTGAAATTTCTCCCAAAATGTTCAAAGGTACAAAGGCCTTTGGATAAGTAAAAAAAAGTATGAGACTGACCGTAAACAAACTGAAGAATAGGGCAGCATGAGACAAAGAGCTGCCTGCTTTGCTTCGTAAACTGTGCTTTGAACTAAAACCATTATCTAACTCTTTCACTTGAGTTGAAAAAAAAAAAAAAAAAAAAAAAAAGAAATTATTATTTAAGTTCTTAAATCATTGTTTTAAAATGAACATTTGTAAGGATTTTTAAAACTAAATGAATTGGTCATTTGAAAAACAGCATGTCAAGAATTACTACTTTTCAGATTGTAAAACATTGAGTGTTTTATTATTATTTTTTTGTCATTTAGGCCTTTAATGGACCGTATGGTTTCAACTCTCTTGGGCTTTTGTTTGGGCCCAGTGTGCTTGCGTTCCAGATATATGTCCTCCTTTCCTTTCTATAGTCCACTGGCGTCAGCTTTTGGTTGGTGTTAGAGGTCCTAGTTGTAGAACTGTTTTTGAAAATGTTGGCTTCCATTGTTTCTCAAGTAGTACTGGCATAGTAAATTCTTAACCTTTAGCAGTCTTATTTAATTAGAGAATGTTTGCTCAGCAAATTGTATTTAAAAGGGACAAGTTTTAAAAGTTTCACACAATACAGGGTTGAATTTTTATGTACAGAGCTGATTTTGTTACTGATTCTGCTTTTCTAATTAGTTCCACACCTACACCTTTAGTCCTTACTTCGTCCTGTCATTGACTCTTGTATGATACTGTACGAAACAAACGCCTGGATGTGGACCAGGTTTATTTTCACAAGTTGCACAGAAGTTTCCCATTGACCACCCTAAATTTTCCTTTTTGAACACGATGCACAGTCCTTTGTATTGTTTTTCTCATTGGAATAAATAAAATGTGGTTTCCCATTTCAGCCTTTCACACGTCACGTTTTGATTGACAACCTCGCTTCGCTGATCCTCGCACAGACTTTCTCTCGCCCAATAGTTCTTCCATCAGTTTTCTATAACTACTCCAGAAATATCTGAAGAAAACATAATATCACTGTCAGAATTCTCATCTGCATCAATAATGTCTAAATCACTCAAAAGGTTGCGTTTATTTTTGCTATCTACGTTACTGGTAGACGCCATGATGTTCAGTGAGTACACAGAACATAAACAGAAAAACTTGGTTGTTTCTTGCTGGAATTCAATAGTAGTGTTTCGATATATATCTAGATATTTCATTAATTCCTTCGACAAGTTAACATAACCACCGGTATTGCGCAATGAAGAGTATAATTGCCGTAATATGTTCGTAAATCACTTCTTGGATTCTGTCTAATATTTGACCTCCTCGAGAGAAACAATGTCGGGGATCGACCCGCCAGTCGACCCGTAAATACCACTTTCAGTTTAATATCTCATGGCCTGTAGTAGATTCCTTATCTCCCATTTCAGCCTTTCACACATGTCACATTTTGATTGACAACCTCCCTTGCAAAATGTCTGGACATTCTCTTCTGGCAAATGTGGTTCAGATCTCTTTATGTCTTCATTTACTTGATGAGCCTTATTACTGTTAAGTTCCACATCTGTGTTGAACTTGTTACTATTATGGAAGGTGTGATTTGGAGGCCTCTATAAAATCCTTGCCTTGAACAGTACCTTTGTTTCACTGCAGTGGGAAAAATGCATACATCGCTTAATCTTCAAAGATATGTTCTACTCTTTAATCGACTACCTACCATGAAATTCACTGGAGAGAAAGTTCTTCCTATAATTTCTGTCTCCTATTCTCGAAATCAGTACTACCACTCAAATCAGGCTACCTAAAGAGGAAATAGTCATGAGAATATGAGAGGATCTGCTTATCAAATCATCTAACAGTACATCTTTGAAAAAGTATTTGCTTTTCCTCTTTACCATTGTGAAATATTTGTGAAGTGGTCAATTATTTACTACTGGTACCGTGTACTAGTAAGTGACTTATGTTATTGCACAAAGGAAAATAGAAAACTGTGCCTTACGAAATGATACAAATAGAGCCTAACATGTTAACTCTGCAGTGAAAGGTGCATTTATCACTGGAGAATATGAGTACATTTCCAACTCATTTTAGTCATTGTTTTTCAAATGACTGATTCAGTTGACAAAATGATTTTGATTCTTTGTACAATATCCCCTATTTTAGAATTTTATATTCTGTTGGTTGTGTGAAAAGTAAAAATCTAATGGCTTTCATCTCCTGGGATATTTACTTCCTGTTCCTTTTCCCATAGACTTACACTCCGATAATATTCACTAGTACCGGACGAGTTGACCGTGCGGTTAGGGGCGCGCAACTGTGAGCTTGCATCCGGGAGATAGTGAGTTTGAATCCCACTGTCAGCAGCCCTGAAGATGGTTTTCCACGTTTTCCCATTTCTACACCAGGCTGTACCTTAATCAAGGCCATGGCCGCTTCTTTCTCACTCCTATCCCTTTCCTATCCCATCGTCGCCAACGTCACAAACATCGAGAATCCCAAGATTTCCTCGTGGCAAATTTTTCAGTGCTATGATGTGGGCATCATGGGAATTATCGGTGCAGCAGTATTAATTATTGAAGATCTTGTGTTCAGTACTTTGGTAGGTATTACATGTCTTAAACAAACGGAATGACTGGTAGCAACTGAAGAAAGAAAGGAGAAATGTGTAGAAAAAATGTAATTATATTTATAAAGGTAGAAAAATATATTCAAACAGAACATTTAAATTCGATAATTAAATACATAATTGGTCCAGTTTCTTAGAATGATTTCTAAGGAACGTGATACTTTCCCTAGACTGGGAAAAAATGTTACCAGCCCTTCCTAATTCATCAGACATACAGAAATATTGTGCATGGAAACAATGTCTGATTATTTTATATTTCTGATATCTCAGACCATACCCCAGTATATATTCACATTAATATAACATACAATAAAATACAGGCAATCAGTAATAAGAAATGAATTAGGCTTGGATCTTCCCAGGTATGTAATTCTTATTCAAAAGTATCACGTAAACCAACAGAATGCTTGTTCTTTATGGACAACTGACACCTACTGGAACAAAAAACAATACTGTTCTGATCATTGAATCATTAGCGTTGCCATATGGCAACACTAGGCGTTCATACTCAGTAAAATTGTTGCAGCTGTATTTTTGTTGAACTGCCTGATGTAAGTGTACTTACAGATGAGGGCTCCTAGTTATGAAGATGATGTTGGGTTTATTGATAATCTCAGCTTTCGACAGTTACGTGTCAGTGCTGAAATGAAGCTTGTAAATAATGAAAGAATCAGGATTAGTTACGATGGTGAAGGTGTGTTACCAGAGGATGAAGTACCTTTTCTGTCTACTGATGCAAGATCTGTTTAAAAACCCGATGCTACTGAAGAGCGGATAACTGATAGAGGAAAGAATAAATCAAATTACAAACCAAGATAGACCGAAGGGGCTGATTTCAATATTGGGCAACATTTCTGGAGTCTAATTATAGCAAGTTAAAATCCATGACTGTTGTTGACATTTTTGAATTGTTTGCAGATAACCAGCTGATTGAACATTCAGTTCGAGAGACTAAAAAGTATGCAGTGTTTTTAAATTGTATGGACCCACAAATAACTTTTGATGTAATTCGTTGCTTTATCGGCATACTTTTCATTTCTGGATACTATAAATTGCCCTCCAAGTGTTCTTATTGGGACACGCAGGATGATATGAAGACAGTGAGAAAAGCGCAAGTATTGAGGGTGGGCTTTTACCTGTCTCTGAAAATATTGACTACCGTACTGTAGTTACTCTATAGTATGTAACTGCATCTGAAGTTCTTTGATTCTTCATTTTCTTATTTTTGATTTTATTCAATTGTTCCAGTTAATGTTTTGTTTTGACAGGCAAGAAACTGTGACGCAAGCTCATATCCGCGCACCCCTAAACGTACGGCTAACTCGCCCGGTAACTAAGAAACCACTGTATCTTTGATTGTATTTGAAAATAATGGACATCATATCCGTGCAACTATCGGATAGATTTTCTGATATTAACAAGCTGGAGTTCCTTTAGTTAATTGATATTGACCATTTTGACAGTTACGCGAAGTAGTTCCCAAACAGTGCCTGTCAGTCGTTAGTGAAGACCTATGGACGAAATTTTGACTGCATGAAACTTAAAAGTGAACTATCTGTCCTCTACACGAAGCCGGACCTTGTGAAAAATAATGCATATTATCTCTACCAATATTTGCACACCAGTGGTCTTTAAAACATATCCAGAAGCAACGGAATTGATTGACCTCATTCTAATCATCCTGGCAACTAGCACTTCCTCTGAAAAAAGCTTCTCGGCCTTAAAAAGGACCCCCCTGTGGGTGGGGGCGGTAGAATAACACCCACGGTATCCCCTGCCTGTCGTAAGAGGCAACTAAAAGGGCCCCAGGGGCTCTGAACTTTGGAGCGTGGATTGGCAACCACGGGGCCCCTAGCTGAGTCCTGGCATTGCTTCCACTTACTTGTGCCAGGCTCCTCACTTTCATCTATGCTATCCGACCTCCCTTGGTCAACTCTTGTTCTTTTCCGACCCCGACGCTATTAGGTTTGCGACGGCTAGGGAGTCTTTCACCTTCACGCCTTTCGTGGCCCTTGTCTTCCTTTGGCCGATATCTTCATATTTCGAAGTGTCGGATCCCTTCCATTTTGTCCTCTGATTAGTGTTATATAGAGGATGGTTGCCTAGTTGTACTTCCTCTTAAAACAATAATCACCACCTTAAAAAGGATACACACCTTCCAAAGAAATTCACAAGAACAAGACTACTACTACTAATACTAAAATGTTTTCATTCCTACCCTGAAGGGGGAGTCGGGCCTCCTAAACAGTGACGCCGTGTCTCAGGCTGGGAGATTTGTTACGGTGAAGGAGATGCTCGGAGAAGGTGAGGGGGTTGGCGGCCATGGCCTATACTAGGAATTGTCCCGGCATTCGCCTTAGTGCAGGAGAATGGAAAACCACGGAAAACCATTCTCAGGACAGCCGACGGCTGAGGCCAGCCGTGAGGTCCCGTCTCCCGAATGCAGAGGCGTAGAGCCGTGGCCACCCCTCCTCTACTCGTTTGGCTGGTCAGAGTGCAGAGCTGTCGGACCACGGACTAACCGCGGCCACTCAACGGCCGAGACTCACTGCATCTATAGAGCGTTCCAACCTTAAATTGCAGTACAGCGTAGATGGAGCGCGCTGTTGCGAAATCGACTCGTGAAGATCACGCTCGAGTGTGACTCAAACAGGAGTCACAGTTTCACATTTTTCGTTTGTAATTTTGTAATTTTAAGTTCATTCATTCATAAATCAATGTTAGTAGGATGGTAAAATAAATACAACATACCTTAATCATTGGCGTTGCTCTCAGACATTGGACGTACACCTTCTATCCTTTCTGCAAGGCCTGATGTTCCCGCTGTGGATGAACAGGGTTCCGGACGATGAAGAAAGTCGTATTAAAAACTTTTCATCGTCGACATCGTCCTGTAATTCGTCTGCTTTCCACAAATCTCTTTCATTTTTGTTTACTTCGTTCACGTAATTTGCCCAATTGTCTTATGTTTTTACGGCATAAAAATGTTAGTTCAGCATTTGGAACAAAACCATGTTCAAAGGCAAGGCTAAGGCAAATCACGGTCCTCGGCTTTTCGGTGGCCTAAGTTCCGAATTCATCCCTTCAATGGCGGCCTGCCGTGTACTTTTCACTGTCTTATCCTTCCATTATTTTGTCACTGTCTGCCCAATATTTACCCACGATTCATCTGTGTAAATTATAGCTTTATTTTGTGCCCTCAAACGTTTTATCTCGCTGAGATATCTGTGCCTCCAATTAATAATTTCATCGGTTTCAATGAAAGCTGCTTTATTATACCGTCTTAAATAACGGAAGCCTATATCATGTAAGAAGCGATACAACGTAAGTAGTATAATTGGATGGTTCTGCAGCCACCACCACCACAGGCTCCCAGAGGCCTCCTCCACCACCACCACAGCCAGAGGTCTCCTCCACCACCCGCGGGAAATTTGAATTTGTAAACAAAGCCACGTGCTTTTTGACAGCTTTCATCGACAACAACGCATCGCTAACCTCACTGCTGCCATCTTGACGGGCCCAAACCTCAGTAGTACCAACTTAACCTAACTAGCGCGAGATTTGAATCGGCAAACAAATCCACGTGTTTTTTTGACAGACAACGCATCGCTAACCTCAGTACTGCCATCTTGACAGGCCTAAACCTCAGTAGTACCAACTTAACCTCACTAGCGCGAGATTTGAATTTGTAAACAAATCCATGTGTTTTTTGACAGCTGTCATCCGCCATCTTTAAACTACAGAGCACCGTGCTGCCCTCTTTATCGCAGTAGCTGCAAATTCGTCACCTGTCATGGGCAGTGCTGCCATCTTGGCGGGCCTAAACCTTAGTGCTACCAACTTAACCTCACTAGCGCGAGATAAACAAATCCACGTGCTTTTCTGACAGCTGCCATCCGCCATCTTTAATCCATAGAGCACAGTGCTGCCCTCTTTAGCTACTTACCTTTGAAGTGTGGTGGCGGGTAATTTTTACGTCACAGCTGTCATCCGCCATCTTGCATCGCAAACCTCAGTGCTGCACTCTTTAGCTAGATACCTTTGAAATGTAGTGGCGGCAATTTGAAAAATTCTTTATGCTCTTGTTTGGAAGCAAAGCCACGTGCTTTTTTGACAGCTGTCATCCGCCATCTTTAATCAACAGAGCACCGTGCTGCTATCATGCGGGCAATTTCGTCAGCTGTCATCCGCCATCTTTAAACACCGTGTTGCCCTCTTCCATCAGCTGACATCCGCCATCTTTAAACTACAGAGCACCGTGCCGCACTCTTGCGAGCAATTTCGTCAGCTGTCATCCGTCATCATTAAACTACAGAGCACCGTACCGCACTCTTGCGGGCAATTCCGTCAGCTGTCATCCGCCATCTTTAATCAAGAGAGCGCAGTGCCGCACTCTATGTGGTGGTGACAAATTCCCTTAGAGCATTAATACTATAGAATGCGCTTAGCGCCACCTCGTCCATGTTGCGGCTTGAAGCCAACATCTCGATCAGCTGACTGGGGGGGGGGGTAGTTCGAAGCAGAGTCCGAGAGGATATAAGGAAATTGTCAAACAGTGACATTCGAAAAGGCGGCGAAATCGGAATATGAGATGTGCCCTGCTTAGCTGATGTGGTTAAGCGTGATTTACAATAAAAACCGTGGTCATAAATGCGTAATTACGACGAAAATGTTTAAAACCAAAAGAGACGTACGATATGATACACCCTCATTATGATCGTATTTTTTGCAAGTATTATTTCCCCATGAGTAACACTAATTGTTTAATGTTAATTATTTATTATAATGTAAGAGACGAGTATTTTTTCCAATTACCGCATCATATTGGGATTAAAAGCTGAAAGGTAACCTCTGAAAGTTGTCCGTAAGGAATTGTAGCCTAATTTTAAATATTAATGCGACTGACATCTACAATAAACACTTCATAACTTCCACAAACAACTTTAAAATACTGTATTTACCGTGCTTGGCGTACTTTTGACTCAAATAGGCCTACTTCAAACCAATGCCCAACAACACAAGATGCAAAGAGTGACACATAGCCTACAGGACCATTATGGAAAGAAAAGAACACAAGTATCATACTTCAGTGAACCATACACCACCAACAGATGACAAAAAAAATGAACTCTCCAGGGTAAAGGATAAACAGGCACCATGACAAGAAATATTCTCTTATCATAAGTTATAAAAATTCACAATACAGTAGGGTCAACTGCATATCAATTGGCACTGGTTGTAGTACCTATTTATGCCCGTGAAGCAGGGATCTCTTATAGTATGCTGCTTCAACAAAATAATAATAATAAAGGGATACATAAAATGCTACACAGGTAAAATTTCACTCCACTGCCACCTACTAAATTAAGCTTAGTTTAAAGCCCAACATAAACTAATGTACATGCCACATTTGAAGTCCTAGGCCTAAAAATAGGAGGTCACATCTGAAGAAAAGAAAACATCCTGCAGCATTCAGTAATGTTGTTCCCAAAGTACAGAAACAAGACATGCCAATATAAAAGTAATTTAAAAATGAATTTCTATAAAAATCAACCTGACTCATAGAATGATTAGAGGGAATATGCCTAAAAGTACGAGTAGAACACTAATATAAATCAGTGAAACTAGCATACCACACCAGCATCCTCTTACATAAGCAACTTGAGTCTATATAAATATTCCAGTCACAGGAAGCATAGAAATCCTCATATAGGCCTACACACTCGAACACGTTTATATAGCAAATGCAATAATTATATTATAAAGCCCTCATACTGTGGATATTCTCTGCTTTCAATGGTTACTGCCATCCCTTTGAACAAAGATTACGGCTGTTCAAGATATCAAATATGTTGTTCATGAGCCTAACAAATTTTACAGTCCTCTCACACCCTTGAAACTGAGGAAGATTTAAGTCTCTGTGACAATATGTCATTGCACTTGCAACACTTTCACTGAATGTTTTTGTGGCGAGCTTTACTTTTCATGGGTTCCTTCTCCCAGTGAATGTGCCTCTTGGTAAGTTTTGTTCCTAGATGAAGTACCCTCGATACTCTTTAAGTTTCTCTAACTCTTCTATGTACCTCCAATCTATGACATTATTACCCCTGGCAAAAGTTCTCTTAGCTCCTAAAGTATTCCTCACTAATTTCATAGCATGGCAAGCATCTAGAAGAATAAATACTTTAGAATCATTTGAGGGATTTTCAAAGCAGTTCACCACATTATTTTCATCAAAAGAAGCTCCCAGACAACGGGCCATGGATAAATTAGAAGCAGCGCCATCAAAAGTAAGTGACACTACAATTACATTTAGGTATTTAAAAATTTAAGGCACTCAATCACTAGGTTTGCTCTCTCCGAGCCACTTAAACCGTTAATCAAAAAATAACCCACTGGAATTTTCCAGTGTCCATATAGTGAGACCACCATAAACACTAAAGCCTCCTTGGCTTCTGGTAAATCCTGATCCTCGATTTCAGTACCACAATTCATATAAACAAGAAATTGTTTTCCATCAAATTCAATGTGCTTCCGGATGCACATTTCATCCATCGTCAGTGCACACACTAGGGGCTTTCCATTGAGAGCCATCTCCTTCCCTTTCGAAATGAGAGCAGTTGTGGCCTCTGAACTGAATCCTGGCTTACCATCCACCAACTGATACCACCTCCGCAGTGTACTTGGATGGGGCAAACCTTGAGGAAATAAATCCCTCAAGTAGCTGTATGCACGACTTGAATAGAAATTGAATGTACGGTAATTGCAAAGCAGCGTAGTTCAGGATACTCTGCTCTTGTATCACCATCCCTTGTTACATCAGAAGTTGGGCAGCAGCAGGAGAAAGACATTTCTGGAACAATGGAAGTTGAAAGGTGCATTATGCTTTTTCACAAGTTAATTTATGGTATTACATTATTTTTGAAATATTTGTTTAACAGAGATTGTGATACAATAAAAACAAATTACAGACTTCTAAAGGCTCCAAATTTTATGTATGTATGTATGTTAGGTCATCAACCCAGAGACTGGTTGGATCCTCAAATAGCACCACCAAAGGCTAGCAGATATAGGGAAACCGAAAAAAATTACTTAAGCTGTTGTTTTCTTACCTCAAGCATGCAAGCGGCATCTTCAGTTATCATTTTCTTCTTCGGATGGTTTACTAAGGCTTTCCCATTATGCAACTGATTAATAGCTCGCCGATACTTCTGCCTTTCCAATTTTAGCTTCTTATGGGATTTATGAATAACTTCCCTGGCAACCTGCTTGAAGGTCTGGGCTTTCCTTGGTTACTTTACCATTTCCTCAGTGTAATCACCAACATAACATTTTCTGAACACCTTTGTTTTGGGAAGAGACTCATTCTCCTCTTCCTGAGGAACACTGAAAAAATATGAAAATTATAAGGGTCAACAACAAAAATGTCTTACCTATGTGTAATATAGTAACCTGATATGCTGCAATAGATGTTGCAGTTGAACAGTATGTTAAATGTCTTAAACACAAATATTTCACATAAGGATGACAGGACACATTCCTGCATAAAACTATGGAAATAATTTTAAAAAATAAGAAAATCTGCTCACACACAACTTGTTGATGCAACAGGATCCACTTGAAGTTTCCTCTTCACAGGAGGTTTTCTCCTCTTCTCAGGTGGTAAAAGGTGGGGTGGAAAATTAAAAATTGTTGGTACTGCATTTGGCTTCAGTTTGACTCCTACACCAAATGCTTCATTATCAAAACATTCCGGTGAAAAATGCTTAGAGCATAATCTTGAATGCTTCTCAGGCAAGAAATTCTCACTTCTTAATGCAACTACCCATTGCTTTTTTCTTGTCTCATCAGCAGGAAAACTGAAATCAATAAAAGCACAGTATTCAAAATTGCTGTAATCGGGAAACTGGAACTGTAACCAATAAAATAAATTACATGTAATTGTACGTATTCTACAGACACCTGACAACAACTGTATGAAACCCCTTACATCATCATCATATTTACGTAAATATTTACTTACCCGTGAAAGGAAATGCCAGATCCTTTTTTGAAGGTCTCCTTGCATCCATACGCTACGCAATAGTGCACCATCGCTTCATTAACAGTAGCTAAAAGTCACTTTTAAGTACGCTGATCACTATTCTCGCCTATAACACAATGTTCAAAACTCTCGCACTACCCACCAGTCAGCTGATTGAAATCCTTGCTTCAAGAATGTGACGTCATCAGCCATCTATTGGATATATGATCGAAGCAAATTCCACATTCGCCATCTTTAATCTACAGAGCGCCGCGCTGCACTCTGTGGTGGCGGACAATTTGAAAAGCTGCCAAGAGAGCGTCGTGTTGGCATCTTTATTCTTTGACATGTGGTGGCGGCAAATTCCACATCCGCAATCTGAGAGCACCGTGCTGCGCTCTTGATTGTAGTAGCGGACAATTTAAAAAGAACATGTCAAGGAATACCTTTGTTCTAAAAGAAAACAAGACTACAGTTCTGAACGGCTTACGTAAGATAGCGATTGTTATAACCTCCTTTTCCCTGCTCTGTTAAGGTATAGCTTTATCGAATACTTGAAGATTATATTACAAAATGAGTGATTAAGAATATAATCGAACACTCTACTCGATACAACATATGATCAGAACATTGAATGATGTGTTTGGGGTGCACCTTCGTTCTAAGAGAATCGAACCCGAGACTGCCGGGTGAGAGGCAAGCACACTAAACCAAACCGTAGGAGCCGGCAATTCTCTTTCTATATAATAATTTCGTGTGTCTATTTCTAGCCAAGTGCAGTCTAAAAATAAATCCTAGTCTTGTTGCATCAGGAAGGGCAACTGGCTAAATCCTGGTCTTTCAGCGTCAGGAAGGGCAATCGGCTGTAAAACAGATTCTAGCGATTTAAACTTGCGTCAGGAGGGGGCACTCGGCTGTAAAACATATTTTTAATCCCAAGAGAATCGAACCCGAGACTGCCGGGTGAGAGGCAAGCACACTAAACCAAACTGTAGGAGCCGGCAATTCTCTTTCTATATAATAATTTCGTGTAGCTATTTCTAGCCAAGCGCAGTCTAAAAATAAATCCTAGTCTTGTTACATCAGGAAGGGTAACTGGCTAAATCCTGGTCTTTCAGCGTCAGGAAAGGCAACCGGCCGTAAAACAGATTCTTGCGATTTAAAATCTCATGTTAGGAAGGGGCACTCGGCTGTAAAATATATTTTTAATCCCGGCCCTGTTACGTTAGGAACCACATCTAGCTGTAAAAACAGGAGCTCCAAACATTTACAGTGTTAAGCTTTAGGAATATGCTATGTGCTCACACCAGATTACATTTTTGTTCCACTGTTTAGAACACTGTCTTTGAAGTTGTATCGGCGCAGTCAGTCAGAGCGAGGTGAGGAATGCATGCGTTGACTGAAATTGTACACTCGTCTTCCGGCTGTTGTAACCTTGAATGAGGACACTGCGTGCTGATAAGCTACTTGTAACTCACGGAACATTTTCTTAATCGTGTAGGTAATTCCTTCGAGTGTAAGTTCCTAACATAAAATATTATGATTGTACGGAGAGGTTAAAACACAGTGCCAGCACATAGCCCACTCCTATCGAAAGAGCCTGCACGGCGCCGGCACATAGGCTACTCCTACCGAAGAAGCCTGTACAAGGTTTAACGCCCCCATCAACAGCGTTATATACCCTCACTTAATGCTGGCTTTTTGCACACCCTCTGGTTATTCGAAACTGCCTAAGAATGTAATATACAATAGTAGGGAGAGGGTAAACCCGGTGCCGGTACATAGCCTACTCCTACCGATGAAGCCTGCACACAGCTTATCGCCTCCATCCGACAGATGAATCGCCATCAACATCTTGTACCCGCAATCAGTTTCGGAGGAGTCTGCACAAGGTTTAACGTCCCCATCAACAGCGTTATATGCCCTTACTTAATGCTAGCTTTTTGCACACCCTCCGGTTATTCGAAACTGCCTAAGAATGTAATATACAACAGTAGGGAGAGGGTAAAACCCGGTGCCAGCACATAGCCTATTCCTACCGAAGAAGCCTGCACACACAGCTTATCGCCTCCATCCGACAGATGAATCGCCACCAACATCTTATACTCACAATCATTTTCGAAGGAGTCTGCACAAAGTTTAACGTCCCCATCAACAGCCCTTACTTAATGCTGGCTTTTTGTACACCCTCTGGTTATTCGAAACTACCTAAGAATGTAATATACAATAGTAGGGAGAGGGTAAAACCCGGTGCCGGCACATAGCCTACTCCCACCCAAGAAGCCTGCACACAGCTTATCACCTCCATCCGACAGATGAATCGCCATCAACATCTTGTACTCACAATCATTTTCGAAGGAGTCTGCACAAGGTTTAACGTCCCCATCAACAGGTTATATGCCCTTACTTAATGCTGGCTATTTGCACGCCCTCTGGTTATTCGGAACTACCTGAGAATGTAATATGCAAGAGTAGGATCGCCTCCATCCGACAAATGAATCACCCTCAACACTCTTGTACCCGCAATCATTCTCGCTACTTCGGGAGATAGCGGGTTCGAACCCCTACTGTCGGAAGCCGTAAAAAAGCAAATGCTAGGCGAGGGACCTGCGCGATCGTCATAACGTGTAATTACATGATCTAGCTGGATGCGGTCTTAGCTCAATACCTTTAAGTGCCTACAGGTAAGGAATACCGCGGATGTCGGCTTCTTGCTTAGCTTAGTATCCTCCCGTTTAAGTCCAGAGATCGAGGATCGCGCGCTAACTTTCTAAGGCTCGATCCGCTGCAGAACTCTTAAATTCTGACACCTCGGCATCAACAGCAGGTTCGATCCCGGCTTAAATACGTCAGCCTGCAGAACTCAGCGTAAGACCCTCAGGAGAGCTCTTGTTGCATAAACATTTCGTTCCAACTGTACTGCAAACGTCTGCAATTCTTGATATCCGCTTGGTAACAAGGAGCATATTTACTCGCTGCAGTCTGCGTGAAGCGCTCACAGTTCTTTGTGTGTGTTTATTACGTGCATATCTACCGTCTAAGTACTGTCTGCTGTGAATATTATTCTTCAGCCTTCAACTTAAGGTAAGCCTGAACTGTTAGTTACTGTTTGCAAAGCAACTTCTACGCTAGATAATTAACATCTACATTCATATATTTTCTTTTCTTTTTTTAGGTACAACTAGAATATTATCATTCGAGTTACAGGCTTGAAAGTACGCATTTTATTCATCCGAGTAACAGTCTGCAGCGCGAACATTTTAAGGTATGTTTCGAACTTTGAGTTGTAAAGATAGCTAGGCTAGCTGATGTACCCTACACTACATTCATATATGTTTGTTCTTTTTAGGTACGACCAGACTATTATCATTCGAGTTTCAGGCTTGAACGCACGCATTTTATTCATCCGAGTAACAGTCTACAGCACGTGCATTTTAAGGTATGTTTCGAACTTTGAGTTGTAAAGATAGCGAGGCTAGCTGATGTACCCTACACTACATTCATATATGTTTGTTCTTTTTAGGTACGACCAGAATATTATCATTCGAGTTTCAGGCTTGAACGCGCGCATTTTATTCATCCGAGTAACAGTATGCAGCACGTGCATTACTAAGGTATGTTTCGAACTTTGAGTTGTGAAGATAGCTAGACTAGCTGACGTACCCTACACTACATTCATATATGTTTGTTATTTTTTAGGTACAACTAGAATATTATCATTCGAGTTTCAGGCTAGAACGCACGCACTTTATTCATCCGAGTAACAGTCTGCAGCACGTGCATTTTTAAGGTATGTTTTGAACTTTTTCTATTGCAACTTTAGTCTAATCTCTATTGATAAATAGTTATTCTCTTCAAGCAGCATGCTGTAAAAGAGGTTAATCTTATAATTTCAAACTTTCAGCAATGTCCGACCTCAATAGGTTGAAACTTGGTTTCTTCCGAACATCGTAACTTTAGTCTAATGATAAATAGTTGTTCTCTTCAATCCTCATGCTATAGAAGAGGTTAATCTTATAATTTCAAACTTTCAGCAATGTCCAACCTCAATAGGTTGAAACTTAGTTTCTTCCGAACATCGTAACTTTAGTCTAATGATAAATAGTTATTCTCTTCAAGCAGCATGCTGTAGAAGAGGTTAATCTTATAATTTCAAACTTTCAGCAATGTCCGACCTCAATAGGTTGAAACCTGGTTTCCTCCGAACATCGTAACTTTAGTCTAATGATAAATAGTTATTCTCTTCAAGCAGTATGCTGTAGAACAGGTTAATCTTATAATTTCAAACTTTCAGCAATGTCCGACCTCAATAGGTTGAAACTTGGTTTCTGCCGAACATCGTAACTTTAGTCTAATGATAAATAGTTATTCTCTTCAAGCAGTATGCTGTAGAACAGGTTAATCTTATAATTTCAAACTTTCAGCAATGTCCGACCTCAATAGGTTGAAACTTGGTTTCTTCCGAACATCGTAACTTTAGTCTAATGATAAATAGTTATTCTCTTCAATCAGCATGCTATAGAAGAGGTTAATCTTATAATTTCAAACTTTCAGCAATGTCCGACCTCAATAGGTTGAAACTTGGTTTCTTCCGAACATCGTAACTTTAGTCTAATGATAAATAGTTATTCTCTTCAATCAGCATGCTATAGAAGAGGTTAATCTTATAATTTCAAACTTTCAGCAATGTCCGACCTCAATAGGTTGAAACTTGGTTTCTTCCGAACATCGTAACTTTAGTCTAATGATAAATAGTTATTCTCTTCAATCAGCATGCTATAGAACAGGTTAATCTTATAATTTCAAACTTTCAGCAATGTCCGACCTCAATAGGTTGAAACCTGGTTTCCTCCGAACATCGTAACTTTAGTCTAATGATAAATAGTTATTCTCTTCAAGCAGTATGCTGTAGAACAGGTTAATCTTATAATCTCAAACTTTCAGCAATGTCCGACCTCAATAGGTTGAAACTTGGTTTCTTCCGAACATCGTAACTTTAGTCTAATGATAAATAGTTATTCTCTTCAATCAGCATGCTGTAGAAGAGGTTAATCTTATAATTTCAAACTTTCAGCAATGTCCGACCTCAATAGGTTGAAACTTGGTTTCCTCCGAACATCGTAACTTTAGTCTAATGATAAATAGTTATTCTCTTCAATCAGCATGCTATAGAAGAGGTTAATCTTATAATTTCAAACTTTCAGCAATGTCCGACCTCAATAGGTTGAAACTTGGTTTCCTCCGAACATCGTAACTTTAGTCTAATGATAAATAGTTATTCTCTTCAATCAGCATGCTGTAGAAGAGGTTAATCTTATAATTTCAAACTTTCAGCAATGTCCGACCTCAATAGGTTGAAACTTGGTTTCCTGCGAACATCGTAACTTTAGTCTAATGATAAATAGTTATTCTCTTCAAGCAGCATGCTGTAGAAGAGGTTAATCTTATAATTTCAAACTTTCAGCAATGTCCGACCTCAATAGGTTGAAACTTGGTTTCTTCCGAACATCGTAACTTTAGTCTAATGATAAATAGTTATTCTCTTCAATCAGCATGCTGTAGAAGAGGTTAATCTTATAATTTCAAACTTTCAGCAATGTCCGACCTCAATAGGTTGAAGCTTGGTTTCTTCCGAGCATCGCAAATTTAGTCTAATCTCTATTGATGAATAGTTGTTCTCTTTAATCCTACATGCTGGTTAATCGTTAGTAATTAAATTTTCGTTTTTTTCTTTGCGACTCGAGGAAAGGATATTGAGTTACTATATTTTTAACAACAAGAGTGCTTCGACTTTGTTAGGTATAGAACATTTATCTCTTTCTGTTTGCTTTTAAAAACTTACAACAATGTCTGACCTCTATAGGATGAAACTTGGTTTTCTTCCGCACGTTGCAACTTTAGGCTAATCTCCATTCATAAATAGTTGTTCTCTTCAATCTTTCATGCTGGTTGATCGTTATTAATTAAATTTTTGTTTTTTCATTGCGACTCGAGGAAAGGACAATAAGTTACTGTAGTTTTAAGAACAAACGTGCTTCTGCTTTGTTAGGTATGAAACATTTATGTCTCTCTGCCTGCTTTTTAAATTTACGACAATGTCTGACTTCTATAAGTTAAAACTTGGTTTTCTTCCGCACGTTGCAACTTTAGGCTAATCTCTATTCATAAATGGTTGTTCTCTTTTCAGGACTTGAAGTCAACATGTTTCCCTGTTCGCAGTGCGATGTAACTTTTACAAGACGAGATGCCTTTACACGTCATTTAAAAATAAAACATAGTAAGGCATCTACTACGTTCTCCTGCGAGCAGTGTGAGGCGACGTTTACGAGGGTAGATGCCCTTACGCGTCATGTTAAATCAAAACACCCTAGCATAACATCCGCTTTATGTGATGTTTGCGGGCTGTACTTCGCTAATGTAGAGCAAAGCAGAGGTACATCAAATATCTAATTGCCCTCATGTAGTAGGGAAAAAGCGTGCAGCTACTGATGTAGCTGTAGAAAGTACTAGTAGTAAAAAACCTAGGAAAAATGAACTTCAAACTATTTACTGCGAACACTGTAACACTGATGTACTATCTTCACATTTTCAGGGGCACATACGCAGTAATGAGCATAAAAATAATGCTAGTAGAAGTGGCTGTAATGCAAACATCGAGGAAATTAATACTGCATTTAAAAGCAGGACTTTTAGTTGTAGAATTCGCGCCAGTCAAAAGTATCAGAGCACTTCAAACTTTTTAAATCGTGTTCAACCGGATGTACAACAGCTTCTCGCTAAAACTTTGTCCAATCAAAAGTTATTTAAAGTTAATTTTGAACTTTTCGCCTTGTACATTAAAAGCACGGATGAATCCGAAATAACGGACATTAAATCACTTAATACGAAAAATTTCGTCATAAGTCAGTCAACTAATTTTGGTGATGTACTTAGGGATGTCTCGAACATTATTTCAACTAAGAGCGAGGAATTTCAGGAAAAGGAATCAGGGTGGGCTTTAGTTGAAATAATGTATCTAGAAGTTAACATCAATAAGTACAATCCTATGCGAGGATCTTCGCACATCGAGCTGCCGACATGGATTCAGCAAAGAAAAGCTGTTGTAAACATCCAAAACAATGACGAAGCATGTTTTGCATGGGCGGTGATGTCGGCTTTAAATCCTGCGAAATCGAATGTAGCGAATAGAACATCATCGTATCCACACTATTCAACGCAACTAAATTTCGATAGTATAGAATTTCCTGTGCAGTTAAAAGATATTAAGCGCTTTGAGGAACTAAATAACATTAGCATTAATGTGTATAGTGTAGAGAAAAAGTCTGTAGTAGGTCCTCTGTATTATACATGTAATAAGAAGAGTACTCATGTTAACTTACTCTATATCGAAAACAGTGAGAATAGCCACTTTTGCTGGATTAAAAATCTTCGTAGACTTGTTGGTAGTCAGTTGTCAAACAGGTGTAACAAAACGTGGCTATGTGATGGATGCTTGCAGTATTTTAGAACTGAAGATCAGTTAACGAAGCATTCCAAGAATGACTGCAATCATGTACGTACAGAGATACCTACTACAGGCAATGATGTTTTAAAATTTACAAATTTTCACAAGCAGATGTGGGTACCTTTCGTGATTTATGCAGACTTTAAAGCCATCCTCGAGCCATGCAGCACATGCTCACCTAATCCTGACAACTCTTTCACTAATACTACACACATGCATGTCCCGTATAGCTTCGCGTATTACATCAAGTGTAGTTATGATAGTACGCTTAACAAGTTAGAGCTGTATCGAGGACCTGATGCTGCTAAAGTATTTTTAGAAAGACTTGAAAGTGATGCAGTACGTCTTGGTCGTATTCTAAATAGTAATATTCCTATGAAGCCACTCACCGAAATTCAGTTAAATGATCATGAACGTGCTACAAAGTGTAGCATTTGTGATGGGGAATTTTCCGAAAATGACCCTAAAGTTTTTGATCATGATCATTTAACTAGTTTCTACATATGTGCCGCTCATTATAGCTGTAATCTTAAGTACAGAGTTCCTAAATTTATCCCTGTAATTTTTCATAACTTATCTGGTTACGACTCACATTTCATCATTTCACAATTTGGAGCTTCAGATGAAAAAGTAGATATAATCCCTCAGAATAAAGAGCGGTACATTGCGTTTGCAAAGTCTGTAAAAGTAGATGCGGAGCATTCTATAAAACTGAGATTCCTTGACTCGTTTCGCTTTATGGCGAGTAGCCTCGATAAACTTTCTAGTCATTTACAGCCAGAACAATTTACGGTAATTCGACGCGTTTTTCCTGAAGAAGCGCAGTTTAATTTACTTCGGCGTAAGGGTGTTTTTGTTATGAATATCTTGACTGCTTAGAACGCCTCGAAGAACGTGCTTTACCATCGAAACAACCCTTTTACAGCTCGCTGAACTCAGCGGATATTAGTGATGATGACTATTTACATGCACAACATATCTGGGAGCAGTTCCACATTCAAACGCTAGGTGAATACTCCGACTTATATTTAAAGACGGATGTACGTTTGTTAGCTGAAGTTTTCAAAAATTTTCGCTGTGTTTGCAAGAAAACCTACAGCCTTGACCCATGTCAGTATTTTACTGCGCCTAGGTTAAGTTGGGGTTAAAATACACGCAAGTGAATTTGAAACTGCTAACTGATATAGATATGGTGCACTTTATAAAATCGTCTATTCGAGGCGGTCTAAGTGTAGTGGGCGGTATTCTAAGGCAAATAATAAGTACATGCCGAGTTTCGATTCTAGTCAGGAATCTCAGTATATTGTTTATCTCGATGCTAACAATCAGTATGGGTGGGCAATGAGTCAGCATCTACCGGTGAGTGGTTTCCGCTGGCTAACGCAGTGCGAAATTGATGCTTTACAGCTGCACGCCCTAGGCCAGGGATGGCGAACCTTTTCCAACTGGTGTGCCATTTTAAGTCTGATTTATTTTTCTGAACTGTATACTGTGCCACTTGCTATTTTCCTTTGGAATGGCTACAAACACCCCACCCCCTAACCCACCCCCGACTTCCATCCCTAATTCCAAATTATGTTTCATAATATGTTATTATTACATTACATATACGCCGTAAAATAATAACATACATTTCATTGCATGTTCCGTTAATATGTAATGTTTAGGATACCTAACTTTATTTTTGTTTAAATATAATAAGCACCTATTGTAACACACTTCGTCAATGAGTATTATTGGCTGTAGAAATCAAAAATACTAATATTGCCGAAGAACTTTAGGTGAAATGTCGTTCTCAACTTTAGTGTGAAACTTGTTGCTGAATCTTAGTAGCCATGTCATTTATGTTAGGTTCTTAACTTGTTGTCTTCGATAACACACAAGAAGCACTTAGGTCTGAACTAAGACGGTTTCTAACAGTTGACTTCACAATGTTCATTGCATAAAATAGCTTTTCGCAGGCGTATGATGACTCAAACAAAGTAACTAATGCTGTAGCAAGTTTCTTCATGGCCGAAAACATTTGAAGGGTACACAGGAAAAACGAACATTGTCCAAAAATTCAAAAAATGAGTTATTAGTCCCATTCGTTAGCTTAGTAGTGAAGCTATCAACTCGAGAAATATCAAAGAGAAACAATGAACGATGTCCGAGATATTCAGTAAAAAAGAAATGGTACACAGAGGAAGAACGAACAATGTATGCGTGGAACTACATTAAAACGAATAGAGTCCACCAACAGCTCGAATGCGCATGCGCGTTTCTGCCATTGCGGTTTAAGGCAAGGTGACTGATGGCTGTATCGGATGATTTGTTCTGCCTCTGTATTGTGTAGGTTTGTTACACTAATATTGTATGTAGTACGATGGATGCTGTGATGGACACTCATGTCCACAATTCAAGTGATGAGGAGACTCCAGTAGCGAGCAAGGGGAATCCTACAAAGAAGAACGTAAATTCGGTAGTGTGAAAAGTGTTATGAAGAGGTTACGAGATACTACGCATGAATCTAGTCAAGACTGTCACTGCAAATGATCACAATCTTTTAAGCGGGTCACTGCAAGTGAACGGAATAAGCTAATACATTATTTTAATAAGTTAGGTGATACAAATGCCAAGAACTCGTACTTAGCGGGATTAATTACCTTAATTCCTGTTAACCAAAGGTGACCCCGGTAGCCAGCACAAGAGGCCCGTCTGCATGATTTTTCTTATGTGTATAAAGTTCGTGTCATGTGTGAAGGGACACTCGCTGAAATTAATGTTCGTTTTAAAGCAATCTTATTCTTTTTTTTTTGTGTAACTGCCCGCAGTTTACACACAATTCAATTGTCCCTGGCTACAACACGACACTCCCCAATTGACAAAAGGGAAAAACATGAGACAAGAGGCAAAAGCAAACTTCCTGAGGAAACATTTCTCAGTTCTCTTAAGGGGCCCAAAGGTCATTATAGTTTACAAGATACAGGAAAAGTTTACCTACCTGAAGAAATGAATGTGAAAAAGCTACTTTTCATGTTCCTGGAATGCTATCCGCATGTTCAAATTTCTTATGAGACATTCAGAGTAACACCAAATTTAACATCTCTTTTGGGTAACCCCGGACTGACACATGCAGGACATGCGATGATCAGAAAGCATCAGGTAGAAAATTAGACAAGGCTAAAGAAACCTCATCTAATCTGGAGGAAATAAAGAAGATGGAAGAAGATTTGAAGAAACTGCATAACGAAATGAAACTGCACAAAGTTAGAGCTGTCTGGTTCTACAAAAGGAAGAGAAACGCAAGAAGGGATGCTAGCAAAGATGCAACATACGAGGCGATAACTGTAGATTTTGGAAGAAATCTCCCGTTACCAAACATATTGACCAGTGAGGCTTATTATCATAAGACTACTTTCATTTCATGTGTTCAATATACATGTTTTAGCAAGTGGTATGTCGGCGATTTACACTTACGATCAGACAGTGAGAAAGAAGGGAGCGGGCGACGTAGTTTCAATGCTACATCATTTAATAACAATCTACCTAGATCATTCTGTCTGTAATTTCCACAATTTCTGTGATTCATGCAGTGGACAAAACAAAAACTTCACCATGATTAGATTTCTCCACTGTGTAGCAATAACATTGAAATGCTTTGACCAAGTAGTTGTCACATTCCCAATAAGAGGACATTCTTACATGGAGTGTGACAAAAACATGGGCCATTCCAAAAAAAATCTCCAGCAGAAACTCAGATGACTGGCGGGAAGTATTTAGAAGTGCTCGAGGGAAACCTTTTCCTTTTGAAGTAGTCTATTGTAAAACTGATATGTTCACGTCCTGGGGTAACTTTCTAACACCGATGTATAAGAAAACATTTTCTACTGCAACCCGGTCCATCTTGGAACTTCGAATTACACCCAGATATCCACAGACAGTTGAACACCGTGAAACATACAATGGTCTCTTCAATTTCACCACTGTCATTGCAACAGGGCGTAAAAACGTGTTACACGGCCAACATAAAGTTGCGCAAGCATATTCAGGACCAAATCCTTTGCCTGAAAAGAAGTACAAGGACCTTCAAATACTGAAGAAGTTTTGCCGAGATGACGCACAGGAGTTCTTTAGTCGTCTACCTGTCGTAAAAGAGTCGACTAAGAACAACCGAACGACGAAGATAGTGATGTTTGATAAAGTACTTTGGTAAGAGGCTTAAATTATATTGATCATTACATAACAGGACAGAGAAATACTAAAATGTATATTACGTTTTGTATGTGTACGGCCAAATTTAGTTATAAAAATGTTCAAATTATTGTTTGTACTGTTTATCAATTATTTTAATTTTTGAAATCGAAAGCCAGACTTTTACAAATTGAACCATTTTCAGCAAGTCTTTGATAGAGACATTTAAATGTGAGCTATTATATGCATATTTGAAGTAATATAAAACATAAAATTCATAATTGACTATAATGCTTTTATTTCAATTTGTGTTAATTTCAGTATATTATTTTTTCTAAAACATTGTAACATACTCTCAAAAACTATTTGTTTAATATACTGAAGTATTGTTAATGCTATATTGGAGGAATAATCAGTGTAATATCATGCATGTCCCCATTCTTTCAGGAGACTCCAGAGGAAAAACGCACATAGTCCTTGCACTAATGAACTAAAAAATTTATTACTAGAGTACTTGTTAACTTAAAAACATCATATTGATGGATGAGATGCACATATATGTGACAATAATTTAGACACCTACTTACAAGAAATTATCTCCTTAGTATTTTATGTAGAAGTGTTCAAACTTTAAAATGTCTCTCCTGTAAAATTTGCTTTTTGTGACAATGTTCGTTTTTCCTGTGTGCCCTTCATTTGTGGGAGGCTGTTACGCTGTTCAAGTTCTCTGGCTTCTGGAAAGAATATTCACCATCAACAGCATACTCGATTTTCGCCAATTCTTCACCAAGTTGTAGGAATTTGTTCACCGATGTACAGCTTTCTTGAAATTCAGTCAACTCCATTTATAAACTGTCAATAACTAACCACTCAAAAATTGACCTTGATATCAATCATTTGTGCAAAATGAGGTTCTGAAATAAAGTGCGACAGTTTCTCCAAATCTCGAAGTTGGGATAATCTCTTGGCAACTATTTATTTGTCTTACAAAATTCCAAACAATAAACAGTTACACATTACGAATAATTACGCGATGTTGCCAACCACGCACAAGCTAAACTTCGCTAATTGACTGATGTGGCTGAGTGAATGGTTCGGCGGACGCATCTGACATTTATCTCACTTGACTCCCGGAACTATCAGTGTTAAGTGTTGCCATAATGCACGTCTGAATGGAACTAGAATTTAGATTTTCGGCATTCATTTCTTAAACCTGAAACACTATAACTATACCATGCATGAGATATGTATAGTCTGTAGTACAGCACATACATAACAACGTTAATATGTGCATGTGATGTGCCACAAAAATTGCGTTCGCGTGTCACCTAGTGACACGCGTGGCATAGGTTCGCCATCTCTGCCCTAGGTGATGAAGCTGATAAAGGCTATTTCCTCGAAGTTGACTTACAGTATCCTAAAGAGTTACACGCTTCTCATAATGACTTACCGTTCTGCCCTGAAAATATGAAGTCCCCGTACATCGCATCAACGACGAAAATGCTAATTGCTAATTTGTGTGATAAATCTAAGTATATCATTCATTACCGAAATTTAAAACAGTGTTTGCAGCATGGTTTGAAGTTATCCAAAATTCATCGCGTACTAGAATTTAGTCAGTCACCGTGGCTAAAGCCATATATCGATCTGAACAATAATTTAAGAACGAATGCGGTTAACGAGTTTGAAAAAGATTTCTACAAGCTCATGAATAACAGTGTGTTTGGTAAGACTATGGAAAATGTTGACAAACGCGTTGATGTAAAATTGATTACAAACTGGGAAAATATTAAGAAAAGGTATGGTGCTAACTATTTAATAAGTAAACCAAATTTCCACAGCTGCACTATCATACATGAGAATTTAGTTATTATACAGATGAATCGTGTTAAGGTTAAGTATGACAAACCTACCTACGTCGGCTTTGCAGTACTCGAATTGGCTAAAACACGCATGTATGAATTCCATTACGATTATATAATGAAGAAGTACGCGCGTAATGCGCATTTGCTCTACACAGATACCGATTCGTTTATTTATCAAATCAAAACTGATGACTATTACAATGATATAAAGCCAGACTTGGGTAGGTTTGATACAAGTAACTATCCTGCAAATAATCAATATCATCTACCGCTAGTGAACAAAAAGGTTCTAGGTAAAATGAAAGATGAATGTGCTGGGAATATTATCGATTCATTTGTAGGTACTAAATCCAAGTCATATTGCATAAAACTCTTAAATGAACTACAAATAAAGAGATTGAAGGGGGTTAAAAAGAATGTCGTTCAGAATCAGCTAAGTTTTGAAAACTATAACAATTGCATTAAAAGTAATCCACCTGTTTTGCATAAGCAAATGTCTGTCATTAGAAGCAGGAAGCACCAGTTGTACACTCATTTAATTAGTAAGGTAGCCCTTAATAATGATGATTGCAAACGGTTTGTCATTCCAAATTCTACCAACACTCTAGCCTGGGGGCATAGTAGTATTGATAGGTACTACTTTACATAAAGCAGATGTGTGAAAACATTATGCTAGAGGTGTGTACTTTGTAATATATACGTTAAGCTGTCTTACATCACAATTCACTGTACATGTTGTATAAAGATAGGGAGAGGTACGCTGAGAGCGTAGTACGGCAAGTTTAAACTTGTACATACAAGAATTGTGTCGAGAATGAGAGAAGTACGCAAACATCACTAGGGTAAAATGATTCGAGATAAAACTTGTACATACAAGATGTAAATAAATAATGTAGAATTGGCATATTCTTTTATTTTAGGTTAGGTATTACCTTCCTCCCGCTCCTTATGTGCAAGATAGAGTTTCGTTTATTACTCAAAGAAGAGAAGCAAGAAAGAAGGTGTTGAGCAGATTCGTAAGTATAGTATCGTCTAGTTCGGTAAGTATGTCGAGAACAGAATTTTTTTTTCTCAAAAGTGTTTGATTCTAGTCTTGCAATGCAGTGTTCTACAACATCGAACTATGAACAGCAGTATGTGTTCAAGTCTAAACATGCAGGTAGGCGATATGTGCACTGCCTTATGCATAAGATTGCGTTGTATGTTCGATAAAGCTATGCCTTAACAGAGCAGGAAAAGGAGGTTATAACTATCGCTATCATACGCAAGCCGTTCAAAACTGTACTCTTGTTTTCTCTTAGAACAAATCGATGTCCTGATCATATGTTGTATCGAGTACAGTGTTCGATTATATATATTCTTAATCGCTTCTGCCGCCACCACATGTCAAAGAATAAAGATGCCAACACGACGCTCTCTTGGCAGCTTTTCAAATTGCCCGCATGATAGCAGCGCGGCGCTCTGTAGATTAAAGATGGCGAATGTGGAATTTGTCACCACCACATAGAGTGCGGCACTGCGCTCTCTTGATTAAAGATGGCGGAAGACAGCTGACGGAATTGCCCGCAAGAGTGCGGTACGGTGCTCTGTAGTTTAATGATGACGGATGACAGCTGACGAAATTGCTCGCAAGAGTGCGGCACGGTGCTCTTTAGTTTAAAGACGGCGGATGTCAGCTGACGCAAGAGGGCAACACGGTGTTCTGTGGTTTAAAGATGGCGGATGACAGCTGACGAAATTGCCCGCATGATAGCAGCACGGTGATCTGTTGATTAAAGATGGCGGATGACAGCTGTCAAAAAAGCACGTGGCTTTGTTTCCAAACAAGAGCATAAAGAATCTTTCAAATTGCCGCCACTACATTTCAAAGGTATCTAGCTAAAGAGTGCAGCACTGAGGTTTGCGATGCAAGATGGCGGATGATAGCTGTGACGTAAAAATTACCCGCCACCACACTTCAAAGGTAAGTAGCTAAAGAGGGCAGCACTGTGCTCTATGGATTAAAGATGGCGGATGGTAGCTGTCAGAAAAGCACGTGGATTTGTTTATCTCGCGCTAGTGAGGTTAAGTTGGTAGCACTAAGGTTTAGGCCCGCCAAGATGGCAGCACTGCCGATGACAGGTGACGAATTTGCGGTTACTGCGATAAAGAGGGCAGCACGGTGCTCTGTAGTTTAAAGGTGGCGGATGACAGCTGTCAAAAAAGCACGTGGCTGTCAAAAAACACGTGGATTTGTTTACAAATTCAAATCTCGCGCTAGTGAGGTTAAGTTGGTACTACTGAAGTTTAGGCCTGTCAAGATGGCAGTACTGAGGTTAGCGATGCGTTGTTGTCTGTCAAAAAGCACGTGGCTGTCAAAAAACACGTGGATTTGTTTACCAATTCAAATCTCGCGCTAGTTAGGTTAAGTTGGTACTACTGAGGTTTAGGCCCGTCAAGATGGCAGCAGTAAGGTTAGCGATGCGTTGTTGTCGATAACAGCTGTCAAAAAGCACGTGGCTTTGTTTACAAATTCAAATTTCCCGCGGGTGGTGGAGGAGACCTCTGGGAGGCCTCTGGCTGTGGTGGTGGTGGAGGAGGCCTCTGGCTGTGGTGGTGTTGGAGGAGGCCTCTGGGAGCCTGTGTTGGTGGTGGCGGCAGAACCATCCAATTATACTACTAACGTAGTTTTGGAAAATCGTGGCAAAGAATATTCTCCATTTACCCGACTCGAAATCACGTTCAATATCGGTGGTATGTTAGCAGATAAAAGAGAGTGAACCACCCGACGCACTCCACTTCGCAAAATTTCATCATATTTAATTTTCCTTGTATTTTTCTGCCGTCCTTCTCCTTTTTTTTTTTTTTTTTTTTTTTTTTTTTTTTTTTTTTTTTTTTGCGGGAGTTCGCAAAGGACCATGTGTGTGTTCCTTCCTTATAGCATAGATTGTTCTTTCGGAACAACCTGTAGCTTTAGCTGTTTCACTGACTGCGCTGCTCATATTCATAGTCTTTAAAAAATAATCCAGGACACTCATAATATTGCGTTTTCTCCCCCTAAGTTTACCTACGGAACGTTTCTTTTTAATTTGACGATCCATTGTACATCTTTCTGCACTTTTTCTTCGAACTAAGACCCCCCCCCACGAGCACGAACTGACAACTACACAGACTACACAAACACAACAAACACAATCCACTTGTCCTCAAGAACTATACATTTATCACTGATCTTGTCCGGCCCCATGGCTTAAATTATTAGTGTGCTGGCCTTTGGTCCAGAGGGCCTCGGGTTCTATTCCCGGCCGGGTCGGGGATTTTAACCTTCATTGGTTAATTCCAATGGCTCGGGGCTGGGTGTGTGTGCCGTCTTCAGCATTAGAATTCATCACAGGTAGGGTCACATTCTTATAGACGCGCAGGTCGCCTATGCGGCGTCTACTCGAAAGACCTGCACTCGGTCTCTTCGGAGGCCACACGCCATTAAATATTATATATATCACTGATCTTTATGTAATCAATCTTATTATAATGATTAAATGAACACCACTTCACACGGCTGTCAGTATATTTAAAAGCTCAGCCAGCCGAGTCACTCGTGAAACGTAAACAAACGAGACGTTCTCCCTGTCATAAATTAAGAGATAACGAGATAAGGACTTCAGGTATGATTTTAAAATAACTTCCATATCCGAAGACGTTTGCTTTGCTTTAACCACGCCATGATCCTTCTGCACGTTTTCTTCGAAATTAGATCCCCACGCAGGAGCACGAACTCACGATCCACACAAGCGAAATACACTTTCCCTCAAGAATTGTACATATGTCACTGATATGTTTTTAATCACTATTATACATACTACTGACGAAATGAGCACTGAACTGCATGCGACTGTCTGGAAATGTTAAAAGCGCATGTTTGGGAGATCATTACCGGCACTTCTGCCAGACAGACAGCCAGCCAGCCGAGTCACGCGCGAAACCAAAATTCAAGGAGATATTCTTCCTCTCACAAATTAAGAACTAAGCAAGATAAGAACTTCGGGATTGTTTTAAAAATAACTTCCATATTTGAAGACCATTTGCCTCGCTTTGACCCCCCGTGTAAATTAAATAGGAAAGACGCTGGCCAGCGACTGACTTTTTCGTGCCTGCACATAAAATTCCCTGAACATGACTGAAAATGAACGCATATACTGCATTTTGATATAATCTAAATTTACAAATATACTTATCTACATCGAGCTGAAATGTTTTCTTACCAGCAGTGAAAAAATTAGGAAAATTAAGAATATAAAATAGGAGTTATGACATGATAAGTTCTATGCAATGAAGATTTTGCATTTGGCGAAACTTTCCATTATATTACCATTTTCACACTAAATGAGTTTTTTACTTTTTTTTTTTTTTTTTTTGTTAACGGCATCAAATGCGCCTTGAAATTCTGTACATAACGTGATATTCACCTATTTTAACAGATAACATTCTGATTTACGGATATTTGGCAAACCCGCTGCATTACAGTAGGACAGCGCTATCCGCAAAACATGGGAGAAGGAAAGAGACGGAATTATCCCATTACTGCTGTACTGCAATTTAAGGATGGAACGCTCTATACCGACGAAGTAGAGGACAGGCTCTGCACTTTCTTTGATTGCGATTGAGAAGAAATTTCTGAGTGACTTAATGGAGAGGCCTAATTTCTACGATGCTGTGATAGATATTTTTGATGCCACAACATGCCATTGTATCGACCTGAAGTACAAATAGGAAATACTGGGATAAGCCTTGAAGCTCTGTTAGAAATTAACTTTAAACATTTTTATGAGTGCATGAGTAGCCTGCCATACGTTTTTCATTATGTGAACTATTTTCAATTAGTGCATGATCGAGACTGCTAGTTTCTATACCGGGCGAGTTGCCCATGCGGTTAAGGGCGCGCGGCTGTGAGCTTGCATCCGGGAGATAGTGGGTTCGAGCCCCATTGTCGGCAGCCCTCAAGATGATTTTCCGTGGTTTCCCATTTTCACACCAGGCAAGTGCTGGGGCTGTACCTTAATTAAGGCCACGGCCGCTTCCTTCCCATTCCTAAGCCTTTTCTATCCCATTGTTGCCAAAAGATCCAAGGGCGCACATACCCGGGGGCAAGGCGGGGCCGCGGTCCCACTCTAGCTCTCAGGGAAAGGCAAAAATCTAACGTAGTCAGGTGTTACGCAGAAGTGGTAGTACCGCATCCCACCAACAGGCAGAGGATAACGTGAGTGTTATTCTACTGCGGAATACAAGTCACCATTCATCTTCCAAAATATTAAAAATACTACACACTGCCAGGTCTAGGCCCCCCTCTAAAAACTGTCATATGGGCGCCCATGATAAGATCTATCTGTGTCGGTCTGACGTAAAACAAATTATTGCTTGTTTCTATGATTTTGATGCTCACTAGTGTTCAATATATTATATGCCATTTCATCATTTTCAAAGGATGTCATCTGATACAAAAGTAATATCAATTATCAAGTCTTTCACTTTTATGAAATGGCATCTGTACTGCTCATAAAAATGCTGCGGTGCGAGCGACAATATACTCTCAGAAGGAGTGTGGTAGCACTTTTCAAAACGTCACGCGTCGCCACTGGTATAGAACAAAATGCACCATGAGTATTTTCATGTAAAACCAACTGTTGAGAGATCAATAGAGTTTTATTATTTAGGTCCGTTCTGAAGCAGCTCCTTGCGATGTAATTTCTGGACAACTTACATATACCTAAGATTCTACTTGACCTTTTCTTAACTGAAGTACAGTACTGGTTTCATTAAAATCCACCCAACCATTTTCCCATGATGCTGTGAAAGACAGACAGGCAGACACACACACATATTAAACTGAACTCGACATAGGTCATTACAATGAAGTCGGTATTCATATCAGAATACAATATGAACTGACTGGAATGTTGTGTCAAAAACAATGCTATCATATGAAATGCTCAATCAAACGAAAGAACGACACAGTTTCTTACTTTGTACGAGGAGTATCTTCCATTCTAACAGTGCCATGTTCCAAGAATACTCCTCTGCTGTTTTCCGTTGAGTGTGCACATGGGTCACTCCAATCAACCCCGTAGAGCAGGAATGGAATAGCTGGAATACTATGATGAACCAGTGCATTACATACCAGTAGTTATCAGAACATGTATGAAACAGAGGAATGGCATACCATTAAAGAAAGTTATCTTACTTCCCGCCAATGTTCAGGCAGGCTGGTTTACTCGGGACGTAGCAATAATCCCATCTGTCGAAGATGAGTGGCAGTAGAAGAAACAAACAAATCACAACAATGGCCAATGTAATGTTATTGTTGATCAATTGTATGGGCCTTCAAAATTGTAGGCCTTCATATTTCTCTGTGGTATCTGTATATCTGGTATATGTAATCTCTTTTAGTTAATATACAGGGTGTTTTAAAAGTAGGGGGCATAATTTCAGGTATGTATTTGTTATGTGTAGACAATCAAAATAGTTCATTACTACATGTGTCCGGAAATGCTTCATTTCCAAGTTATGCCCTTCACAACACTGAACTTCAGCGAAACGTTTTTCTTCTGCAGGTCATTGTCATTACAGAAGATGTTCAAAATGTCCACCTCCTGCTTGAATACAGACCTCACATCGATGTCTCATTGACCTGCGAACACGATCCCAAACTCCAGGAGTATTGCGTATGTCCTCATACGATGCCACAATTCGATTCTGAAGGGTTTCCACATCAGACACTGGAGACGAATACACCAATGATTTTAAATGGCCCCACAAGTAGAAATTGAGATGGTTCAGATCAGTTGAGCGAGGAGGCCAAGCAATCGGGCCACCTCTACCTATCCATCGATGAAGAAATATTCGATCCAAGTACCAGCGAGCTGTATGACTGAAGTGTGCAGGAGCGCCATCATGCATGAAGTGAGCGTGTTGACGACAGAGCAGTGGAGTGTCGTCATATACATGGGTATGGTGTTTTCCAGGAAGTTTGTGTGCGCCTGGCCCGTAAGTCTGTTTACAAGTACCGTTAAACGGGGTGAGAATGTGACTGGTGGTGTGAGAATGTGACAGTGACATCATTTCATATGGCTGCATCTCCCATGGCACCTGGTGTCAAATATAAGAATGTGGCCTGCACTAATGCTTTGTTTATAGTCAAAGGTTGGCAGCCATGACGTTCTTCCTTCATTTATTCTTTAACCTTGGCGCGAGCAGTGCATTTAAAATTACTCGCCATTCCCTCTCTTTTGTATACATTTGCATTGTCTGTTATGTGCAGCTTCCACCGTGAATTGTAGGCAAAAGGCAATATATTTTGAATCCTTTGATGTTCTAGGTCATATCTCAGTTTTAAACACATTGTTATCATAATTTGTTCATGAAATGCAAATAATTTGATCTAAAATGAGAAGATTGTGGGGTGTAAATGTGACATTGGTTTTCTTTTAAATTTATTACAGGTTGTGTTTCTCTATAATGGGACGGATTTATAAAAGGAAAATTGGTGGTCGAAATTACCGAAATTGGACAGATGATCAGTTAGAAGCAGCACTGAATGAAATCAAACGGAAAAATGCTTCTATTCGTCAAGTGGCGGAGAAATATGGAATCCATAGGAACACGTTGTGGAAGAAAATGCATGGACAACTTGCCGGTAAATCAGGTGGTCAAACAGTGTTGTCTTGCGAAGAGGAGAAAGTAATAGTTTTTTTATGTGATAGCGCTGGCAACTTACGGTTTTCCCGTTACTGTTAATGAATTACGTGTGTTAATACGGTCATACCTTGACAGGATAGGCCGTAAAGTAAAACATTTCAAGAACAACACCCCTGGAAAAGACTGGGCTTTTCTCTTCTTACAGAGAAACATAAGCAGTCTGAGTTTTAGAATGGCTCAGTGCATCTCTCGATCACGTGCTAGACTTGATAATGATATTATTGAGGGAATTCCTCCCGAAAATGTCTGGAATTATGATGAGACGAATCTACAAGATGATCCAGGCTCCCAAAACATTCTAGTAAAGAGAGGCTGTAAGTACCCTGAACAGATAAAAAATGCTACTAAGGCTTCCGTCTCCTTAATGATGTGTGGAAATGCTGCCGGAGATTTTGCATCTACTTATGTTACATATAGGGCTGAAGGAATGTACCAATGTTGGACGGAGGGTGGAACTCCTGGAACAAGGTATAACCACTCGAAAAGTGGTTGGTTTGATGCCAGGATATTCGAAGACTGGTTTGAATGTCTGTTGCTCCCAATTTTGAAGAAACAGTCTGGAACGAAAGTGTTAATAGGAGACAACCTGAGCTCCCATATCAACTACCACGTGAAATCTCTGTGCACTGAGCATAACATGTTTATTTCCCTTCCACCACATTCTACGCATTTGCTACAACCGTTGGATGTGGCCTGTTTTAGGTCGATGAAAAGTGCCTGGAAGAAAATACTCACAGGCTGGAAGGAAACTTTCGACTATTCCGAAGACTGTATTCCCTCGCTTACTGCGTGAACATATGGTGCAGTTGAATGCGAGATGCGGTATCGACCTGAAGTCTGGTTTTCGTGCTTGTGGAATTTTCTCCCTTGACAAAACTGCCGTGCTGAGTAAACTGAGTGATAGTGCAATCGAAAGGTCTCCAGACCACAGACAAAATATCAGTGACACTTTTCTTGAGGAACTGAGAAAGAAAAGGGGAGAAACTGTTTCAATATCAAGCAGAAAGAAGAAGATCAACGTGCCACCTGGAAAAGGCTTTACTCTTGAAGATCTTGCATTACAGCCAACAGACGCTGAAGCAAGAACTTCTAGACAAAGGAAAGCACAACATGTTTCTGGAGAAAAGAAGAAGTGGCCGCAGAATCGAAAGCATTAAAATGAAGACGACACATCGTCAGAAGAACAAGAAGAGACGGTGGTTTATGCGGAAAGTGAAGACAGTTTGGGTTCTTGGGCAAATTCAGACGATGAAAATACGGATGGACAAGAGGATATGAATGTTGTTGATCATTAAGACGAACAATCAGACGTACTGGTACAAACAACTAATGAGGAGAAAAACTTATCTGCAGGAGACTTTGTAGTCGTCAGGTATGATGGACAATTATATCCAGGAAAATTATTGACAAATTTCGACGATGTGGGGAAAGTCAAAGTAACTACTATGACGAAGAATGGGAAATACTGGAAGTGGCCTGAACGTCCGGACGTATTATGGTACTGCAAGGAGCAGGTCGTCAGGAAGATACAGACACCACGAAAAATTGGAAAACGTGCATATTTCTAGTTGACATGAAGTCTTAAATAATTCACGCTTGTTGCCAAATAATTTTTCTTAATATTTCTTACTTGTAAGTAATCCTGTAATCGAAGAATTGAATAAAACTGAATTTAAAAAATTTTCTGTTATTAAACCTTAAACTGACTTTCAAGAGAAGGAAAAAATGAGAAGTGATTTCTGTGCTGAGAGTTGCTTTATAAAATTCATGAAATGGTACAATAAGATAAATTACAAGCTATTTCAATATTAAAACCACTTTCAATTTGCTCACTTACATGAAAAGTGGTGTGAGAATGTGCCACAGGGCGTTTCTTAGGGAACTCAAGCAAAGGACAGCCATGTCACATTCTGCCAAGATAAAATGCCCCACTAACACTCCCTTGTGAAGAAAATACAAAATCGAACCTGGTTAGTCAAATGATGAAATTGTAGCTTACTTCGATTAAATTTCCAGTGTATTTGCTTTAATTTTGGGAATTATATCATTAAAAAACAAATGCTGTCACATTCTCACCCCGTTTTACGGTACATGGGGTCCAACTAATTGATCACCAATGATACCGGCCCACATGTTGAGGGAGAACCGCACCTGGTGATGAGATTGGACAGTTGCATGTGGGTTTTCATGTGCCCATACATGATTGTGAAAATTAGTAATGCCATCTCGTGTGAACTGTGCTTCATCTGTAAATAATACTAAGGCAGGAAAGTTTGGATTTGTACAACACTGCTGACAGAACCTAACTCGTGCAGGGTAATATGCTGGTGACAGGGCCTGTACACGTTGCGATGATAAAGATACAACTGATTCTCTTTCAACATTTGTAACTGTTCTCTCCTCAGCAAAACACTTGGGGAGATGAAAGTTATTATCTTGGGACACATGAATATTAAATAAACTATTTGTGGCTTTCCCGCAAATTGCCACGCAAATAGAAACAATTAACATTCCATGGTTCCCCATTTCTCTATGTAATGTTTGGGCGCCATGGTTACAGTTTTTTATAAAACTGTAAACCAAAATTTATATTTACTAGCATAGAGACTTATACTTAGATCACAGGGGTAGGATTTTAAATAATTAACCATTAAGTATCACTTAAGAAAGAAAATTAACGCAATATAAAATACAAATGAATTTATTATACAAAAAAAATGAGATGAATCGGAAAAGTTTCCTTAAAGCGTGGAGGAATTTATAATTTAATTTACTGAATTTACTTATTGCTTGCTTTATCTAATTGAAGCTCACCAATTGCAGCCTTCGTTGAAGTCATCCGGTTTCCGTGGTTACTCGTTCTCTTCTTCTCGATGTAGAATTTGCTCCATGGACATCCTTCCTTCCTTTTCTGATATGGTACGGGCTATCTGGACTAGCACTCCCAGCTTGCCTAGTCTTTAAAATAGACATTGGCCCTATACTTGTAAAAACTGATCAGCGTTGATCGTGAGAGGAGAAAATTCAGAGATATCAATTTTTCCATATTAGTAGAAATCTCAATCCAACTGAGCTATACTATTTATACGGTACAGACTTGTACCAAAATTACGTAGACTTGAACTAAACATAGTTCTTCGTCCACAATATTTACTGAAAATAACACAAGCCGTAAGCTTGTTTCTTGTCACGCAGATCCGATAACATAACCGAATCTAAGTACTGTATCGAAGCGATAACACATTGTACAAAAATACTTATGTCGCGGAGCGACCACACACTGTATCAAAAATCAAATCACGTCGTACAAAGTAGATGTTCACAGTAGAAGTAGTAGCGATGGAGTATCCGTAGTTAGGTTGTAAGGTTTTAAGGTCGTAAGGTTCCAAGGTCCCGTTCTCGTGTTGAGAATCAGTATATATCCGGGCTCACCTCCACTCTTGGTAACAGTTCAATCTCAAAACTCATATACAACGAAGTATCTGATTCGATAGATCGAAGCATCAACTTCCCTTTTCTTCTTCCTCGACAAGTCCAGAAGGCGTGGCGATGATATAGCTGACCAGCTTGCAAGCCTCGCGCGCGGGTCGCTGTTTACTAGCCTTGGTCATAAGATAAACCCATGACGCACGCAAAATCCCAAGCTTCAAGAATAACCCTCCGTATACACAAACATGAGATGAAATGAAAACAACTATGTCTCAATATATTGACCGTATTTACAACATAATGAATTCTTATCCTACATAATATAATAATTTAAATAATAAAACGATGTTATCATATATATAATATGATTCCAAAGAGCCTTGATTACAAATGATTGACGTTGAATAAATATGTTATTACAAATAATTGCCGATGGCGGATAAACATGATATCAAATGATATCGCGTAAAATGATATTATATTAAGTTAGTAGGGCTGGAGAAGCCTGGACGGTTACACATTCTCCAGACAGTCGTATGAGGAACATTCACTTGCAACACTATCCTTCGTGTGCTGAGAGAAGGTGTCGTATCCACAACGTCCAGAATCTCCTCCTCTACAGCTGGAGTTGTAGATCGTGGTCATCCCATCCCCAAACCAGGAGAGTGAAATTTTCCATGCTCGCACAGACGGCAATGGAGACGTATAAATGTCTTCCGATCTGGACATCGTCGATGTGGGTACCTCTCCTGGAACAAACGATGAGCCAGCGCAGCATTGCCGTTCGCCTTACCATACATGAAGTTCATCTCTGCCAGATGCTGAGTTGAGTACATGACGCACAGACGAACGCCAAACACAACAATGAACGTAACTTGCTCCTCGGAATGAACCGTCAGTGTGTCCTCTTAATGTCTTCTTTCACGGCAACGACCTGCGGAAAGAAAAACGTTCCGGTGAAGTTCAGTGTTGTGAAGGCCATAACTCGGAAATGAAGCATTTCCGGACACATGTTGTAATGAACTAGTTTGGTTGTCTATATATAACAAATACATACCTGAAATTATGCCCCCCATTTTTGAAACACCCTGTAGATGTAACTGCTTTCCTGAAGAACAAAAACGAATGAAATAAAACAAAATCCAGTTTAGGAACTTTTAAAAAACAGCAAAATATTATGTGCGAATAAAAGTAACGTGTTGTTATCCCTTTGAATCAAACTTTCTATTGTTTTTAAAATAAAAACTTTGTATTTAATTTTAAAATAGTAACTACTTATTGTACTTGCAAATAAAGGAATCAATGATCAGCATATAGGGCTGTCGGCCAGGTGGCAATTTCGCTATCTACTGTTTACCTCTACTTTTCTTAATATTTTCAAAGAACTAGGAAATTTATCAAACATTTCCCTTGGTAAATTATTCCAACCCCTTATTCCTCATCTTATAAATGAATAATTGTCCCAATGATTTAATGCAAACTTTATCTTCATATTATATTTCCTACGTTTAAAGGCTCCACTCAAGCTTATTCGTCTGCTAATGTCATTCCACGCCATCTTTCCACTGACAGCTCAGAACATACCGTTTAGTGGAGCAGTTCGTCTTCTTATGCCCAAGTCTTTCCATCCCAAAGTTTGCAATATTTTTGTAACACTACCCTCTTGTCTGAAATCGCTAAAAACAAATTGTTCTGCTTTCCTTTGGATATTGCAGTTCTCGTAACTAGTAATCCTAGTGTAGGTCCCATACGCTGAAACCATACTCTAGTGGGGGTCTTACCAGAAACATATACGCCCTCTCCTTTACATACCTACTACAACCCCTAAATACCCTCGTAATCATGTGAAGAGACCTGAAACTTTTCTTAACAACCTTGTTAATGTGCTTATGCCAATGAAGTTATTTCCTTATATTTTCACCTGAGTACTTACAGCGATTCCCGTGAGGTACTACCCCCCCCCCCCCTTCCAAATCAACACAGTAATTAGAACTGAGAGGACTTTTCCTCTTGGTGAAACTTACAACATGACTTTTCATTCCGTTTACCATCGTACCATTGTCTGCTGTCCATCTCGCGAGAGGGATGGCAGACTTTACCGACTAGCTTATGAATTAAGATCTTGTTTATTACTTTTTACTTTCTAATGTGTCATCGATTATTTTTCTTGAAAGTCGTTATGAAACTCATCATCTGACTTCATTTATGTATTAGTTTGCATGATACGTAAATACATGCCGAGCTGAGTGGCTCAGACGTTTAAGGCGCTGACCTTCTAACCCCAACTTGGCAGGTTCGATCCTGGCTCAGTCCGGTGGTATTTGAAGGTGCTCAAATACGACAACCTCGTGTCGGCAGATTTACTGGCACGTAAAAGAACTCCTGCGGGACTAAATTCCGGCACCTCGGCGTCTCCGAAGACCGTAAAAATAGTTAGTGGGACGTAAAGCAAATATTATTATTATTACGTAAATACATTCAATTGTACGTTTCATGATTTTATTTTGCAAACATCACTGAAAATTACATTTAAAAACAGGTAAATTTTTAAGGGATATTTTTACTTTAACCCAGAGGTGCTCGGCTGGGCGCCTGTTGAGACTAGCCCAGTGTGGCCGGGATGAAGTGATGTAAATGCGGGCAGCTTACGTAACAAGCATACGTCACAGTGAATCGAGAGAGCGAACACACTTTGCAGGGAAGCGAGGGAGCATTGACGTTCTATTACGAAGCTCTCCTCCACTACTCAGCAAAGTGTTGATTGGGGTACTTTATGTAAAATTTAATTCTATAATTGCAACAACAACAACAAAAATCACCTTTTCAAGATATTCCGGCTTGATTTACACTGTGCTCGGTACAGTCAGTTTTATTTTCTTTTATTTATTAATTGAAAGAAAACTGACACGTTATAATTTTTGTGTTACAATCTACACAGGGTCAAAGGCCTACAATAGCGTGCAAGCTACGATGTGCAATTCCTTGGTTGGGAATGGCAGTATTTCCATATACAAAAGTAAAATTCCTGTTACTCATTAAGCAAAAAAATAATTTAATTACGTAATGCAACAATGATTTCGCACAGTGTTGTGTGACTTTCCCTGTTCACTGAATTTCTGAAAATAGTATTTTAAATTTAACAGGTGTCCGGTGATAATAGCTAGCCTCTAAATGGGGAGGGAGTTCTTTTTTTTTTTTTTTGCTAGGGGCTTTACGTCGCACCGACACAGATAGGTCTTATGGCGACGATGGGATAGGAAAGGACTAGGAGTTGGAAGGAAGCGGCCGTGGCCTTAATTAAGGTACAGCCCCAGCATTTGCCTGGTGTGAAAATGGGAAACCACGGAAAACCATCTTCAGGGCTGCCGATAGTGGGATTCGAACCTACTATCTCCCGGATGCAAGCTCACAGCCGCGCGCCTCTACGCGCACGGCCAACTCGCCCGGTAGGAGGGAGTTTCATCACGAGTGAGGATAGATATTTACTATCCAAGATTAAAGTATAACAACAATGTAAATCTATCTACCAGGTAGAGGTAGGCCTGCAGTATGCCTTCAAATAAATAACTCCATTGATTTTATTCCCGGTAAGCATGATTGGATCGTTGGTGAGTTTATTAGATCATTTAAACGCAAAGAACGATAAGCCACAGCTTATTCACCTTAACTCCGTACTATATTAGAACTGTCTCTAAAGCACCTCTTAAAATGTAGTAATGAAAATTGTAATTAGTTACATACATTACAAAAATATTTGAGGTTGTAGGCCTCTTTGTTGTATCCGATCAAAATACATAAACTGCAATGAACGTAAAAAATTATTTCTTACAACGTAAATTGAAAATGGCGTAGATTTCTGTCCTCTTTCTTTCATTTTCTGCTGCCATTTCAAATTCTGGTATCGCCGCTGTGATCGAGAGTAACTGAGAGAACTTCGCCCAACCTTCACGGCCTGTGACGTAGCCACAACGCAACGTCACCGTGGTTGAATAGCATCAAATAGCTTCTATTTGATAGCATACAGTCATCCCCTGCCGGCCCCCACTAACAGTGCTGGGTGCCCGTGGGACGGAATGCCCAGCGTGAGCTCCTCTTCTTTAACCTAATAAAACAAAGCAAAGTCATATTCATACAGGCCATGAAGGTTCTGGGAGGGGTGAAAGGTAAAGGCTTCCACTATTCTTAACCCTAGAACTGCCAAACGTCGCGCTTGCGACTCAATAGAGTGTTACTAGCATGCCAACGTCGCACGCGCGACGCAAAGTACATGCATTCGCTTAACCAGTCTTAACATCATTTATAGATCACTTACGCTATTTTAATAAGTAAGACATTGAAGAGGAAGCTTCAAGTCTTTCATCACACATTCCTCACTAGCCGGAAGTGACTTAGTCAAGGTCAGGGTAGGTATAAATTCAGTTACTCTTTCCTCATCTCCCTGCCGTCTCAGTTGCTATGTAACTTCGCGCTCGTTCGCTGTTCCTGTGAGTTTCTGTGAATATCTTTCGTTATCTTTCAACAGATAGAGTTTATTCTCAAATTGTTTCTTTTGAAGTGTAATCTTTCATCCTGGATGATGGGATACGTGATCCAAGTGATATTCACAAAGTTCTTGAAGATGATTGGGATGCTTCCTCTTCCAGTAATATATTTTCTTTAGCTGATGATTCTTCTGAGAGCGGAGAAGAATATATTCCAGAATCTGAAGTTGAAAGTGATTCCGATGAAGAGAACAGACCTGCCGACGTTTCATTGGATGATACTGTTTCCGTAACACCAAAGGGGTGCAAGGTTTATCCACCCGAACCGGAGTTCGATGTTTCCGGAAAGTTCCGCGTAAGGGATCCTGGCATTTTGATCTGTCCGCCCCGAAACAGTCCACCTATTATGTATTTCTACTTGTTCTTTACGGATTTGATTTGGAAGCTCTTGGTAAAAGAAAGTAATGACTATGCGGCGAAGAAACCTAAAAGACGTTCTTGAGAAATGTAGGCCTTTTTCTCGTATGCGAACCTGGTTTGATATAACTGTGTCCGAAATGAAAAAGTAAATTGCCATTTTAATAAATATGGGGTGCACCGTGAATGCTATCATAAATTGCAGCATTTCTGGAGGCCTATGAGGCACGTCAGGAAAAGAAACCTCTCCGAGAATGACTCCCAGTAGTGCTCGGCGGCTGACGGAACTGTGTGCAGCTCGGAAATTTTAATCATTTTGCGATTTTATTTTATTTTTACTTTTGGGAACTTAATATTTTTAAAAACTAGAATATTTTTTGCGTGTTTTGTATATAGTGATTTTTAAAATGAGTGGTTATTTATTAATAATGGTGAACTTGAAAATAGGAAAAAACATTTTTTTTTTTCCAAATTTTTGATCGCCTGATACGTACGAGGTATGCAAGTAAATGATCTAATACTTATGTAAGCGTCTTAAATATAGCTTTCTGAGTAATATGGTGTGCTGCATTCCTTATTTTTCTGTACTAAACGTGCTTAAATTTGTTGAAAACATAAATGTGTAATACATGCGAAAATGGCCTGGCATTTAGGGAAAAACACTCGGCACTTCTAGGGTTAACCTCGGCATTTGGTGGGGTAGAGTGGTGGTTAGCTTTACGCCCGGCCGCCTTTGCCCGCCTTTGTACTCATTTTTGATGTAGGCTGAGTGAACCTCGGGGCTATATGTACGTCCAGAATTTACCCTAATAAAATGTGTAAAAAAAAAATACGGCTATAGAATTGAGACATACCTCTCTATTAAAGCGCAATATTAAAATATCCTATGTTGCTAGATTTCCGACCTGTTTATTACATTTGTTTTAATGCTATTTGTTCGGGGCGTCGACCTATAGAGATCTTGTGCCCCTACTTGCACCATGTGATATGAACTTGGGTGTAATTGGAATGGAGGAAGTGTAGAGTGTTGAATGTGAGGAAAGGAACATTAAGGACGACACAAACACCCAGTCCCCAGGCCGGGAATTGAACCCGGGGCCGCCAGGTGACAGGCGGACGCGTTGCCCCCTACACCGCGGGGTCGGACTTATTACATTGTTAAAAAACATCCAAATATGTTAGTATGTTGTCTGACGTGCCACACAAATCATGTTCGCGTGCCATAGGTTCGCCATCCCTGGTCTAAGACATTTTGCAATAGCTAGAAGATGAAGAGAACATAGTTAAATCTATAATCACAGCCTGCAGAGTGTAGAAGAGTTACTAGTCGATGCTTGACTGCCTTGTAATACCCATGGCTCATTAAATGGCATATCATGCCCGATGTACGAAGGTTGATCAAATTTAAGCGAGACATATTTTTTTTAAATTCATTGCTGTTGAAACATAACCAAGTATTGCACCCATAAGGGAAATAAGGGTACAGTATACATCACTTTTTCACGTTATCTACTGATTTAGAAATGCACATAACCCAGCGTTTTGGTAGTTTCTTGATGACCTCTTCGTAAAAAAGAGCAGGGTCGTGTCACCAGCCAATTGAGCACAAAGTCTTCCACGGTTGCGTCATCCTCAAATCGTTTGCCTCCCTGTGTGGTCCTAAGATATGAAAATCGCAGGGCGATAGGTCTGGGCTGTAAGGAGGGTGGTATTGGCTTTCACTGGAGTTGCCGCACCCTTCCTTCGCCACTTTTTACTGGCTTGTTTTGACGCAGGCTTTTAGAAGTGTACCCAAGTTTCATCACAGGGGACGATGCGATTCAAAACTGCAATCTCTTCATTTGCATTCGTTGCTCAGTGCCTTTCACTAATATGCAGGCATTTCAAATTCTGTTCTTCAGTCAGTAGTCGACAGGCCCAGCAAGAGCACAATTTACGGTAGCCTAATTCCTCAGTGATGATGGCTTGCCAGCTCCCATGACTTAATCCGACCTCAGAAGCAATTTCGGAAGCCGTGAAATGTAGGTCGCGTGCAATAAGATCGCGAATGGCGTAACGTTCTCCGTAATGCTTGTCCGTGGACGACGATTATGGCTGATATTTCCAACCTATTCACGGCCTTAAGTCAAGCAAAAACATGAGACCTTAGAAATGTATTTCTGTGTGTAATTTTTTTCTGGTGTTAGTTCCTTTTCGGAACAGTGAACCCTATAACTGTTGAGCAATAGATAAGCCCCATCGGGGCCACTGTGAGCAAATACTTTAAGTGAGGACAACCGATAGGTTTTCGAGTGGAACTTAAGTGCGCCATAAGAAAGTGATGCCTCTGCGAGGCTGGACTGTGGTACCTTTGGAGCTCAGACTCACATGTAGTGTAAATGATCTCAATAAATAGCGCTCTTGTAAATTCTGTACCTGTTAAGAGCAATAACGCTCTTTTCTATGTAAACCAACCAAACTGTTAATTATCGAAAGTTTTGCACCTGATTTTCGGACTTCTAAGTCCCCGTTATTGTTAGAGCTGATGAGCTCGTTAACATTGTTGTTATTCATTCAGATGTTCTATTTCTCGATTTTAAACTAGAAAAAAAAGGAGAGAAAGAAAATTTCAAAATTTGTTGTGTTAAGTTATGCTCTAGTTAATTCCTTGTCCAGCCATTCAACCGACACTCTTGTTAACCCTCTGTGAGCCACGAAATTTCCTTAACAATTATTCTTTTTTTGCTATTTTGCTTTACGTCGCACCGACACAGATACGTCTTATGCCGACGATGGGACGGGAAAGGCCTAGGAATAGGAAGGAAGCGGCCGTGGCCTTAATTAAGGTACAGCCCCAGCATTTGCCTGGTGTGAAAATGGGAAACCACGGAAAACCATCTTCAGGGCTGCCCAGCTGCGCGCTCCTAACCGCACGGCCAACTCGCCCGGTTTAACTATTATTATTATTATTATTATTATTATTATTATTATTATTATTATTATTATTATTATTATTATTATTATTATTATTATTATTATTACATCTACCTGAAACTGTCATAAAATTGTTCCTCGGATACACTGCTCAGTAGTAAACACTGCTACAGGGTTGGCTAATCCTTGATCTTTATTACAGCTCAATGTATATAAGACTGACGTGGAACTGACTCATGTTAATAAACACGTCTATTCCTTTCATTCTCTCACACGTAATGACAAAGCGACGTGCTCGGGACCGAGCTTGCGAGAGATTCGCACGCGCAGACTGCCGAGAGTTACAAACAGGCTCGAAACTTGAGTACGAGTATTTAGAGTTTAGATAAGGAGGATGTTTTATTATCGCATCGTCACTGTCTACTGGATTCTCAGAACTGGCCAATTACTTCAAAAGCCTTGTTGATTGTTGTGAGTGGCAGCAAGGGATCGTTATTATTAGAACAGGTTGGGAAATCCACACTCTTTCAGAAATAACTACCGTATTCCTATTGATGAAGAAAGCTCTGCACTACGGCGGCCTAAATTTGGAATAACCTTCTGCAATACGAATAATACTGTGTTGTGTGCCGTAGCTTTATCAATATGTAAATGTTCTTGTAACTTTCTGCCTGTAACATACTCTGTAGCATTATGAGAGGACCAAGTTAGTTCCACGTCCAGCAAATGTCCTCTACGAGTTTTATGTTTTAATTCAGAGATTTGATATTCTGAAGGTGATCGAGATCAGATACAACTATTTACACAAGAAAAAGATCTCGACTTCATTCAAGACTCTACAACTCTTCCTTATTTTCTGGGAGAAACTACATCGTGTACTACATCCCATACATTGGAACCATACTCTATTTGTGGTCTTACCAGAGACTTTTTCCCTCTCCTTTACATCCTTACTACAACCCCTAAATACACTCATAACCATGTGCACAGATCTGTACCCTTTATTTACAATCATGTGTATATGATTAGCCCAATGAAGATCTTTCCTCATGTTAGCACTTACAACGATCCCCAAAGGAACTTCCACCCCAGATTATCTGCAATCTATACAGAAATCAGTCTGCAGTGTTAAGAATCGGAGGCTAAGATGAAAGCAGCAATCCGGACAGGCGTGGGACAAGAATGCAGTTCGCCCCCTCTCCATTTCAGTGCTTTTAGGTAACAGGCGTTAAAGAAATCAAAGAGGAATTTGGAAAGGGAGCCACAGTCTATAAAGAGGAAATCAAAACTGAGATTTCCCGATGATATTCTTATTTTACCTGAGTAGGATGCCTTTGCTGGTCAGACCTAGTGTTTACAGTGCACTATGTCTTCTGGCATGGGCTAGAGCAAGTTTGTTACTTTCATTGGTCTGTCTCAAGTCTTATTCTTGTCTTTGACAATAAGGAAGTGACTGAGGTAGGCCTATGGGTGATGCTAGTAATGCCATTCTTTATGCAGCCTGTCCCTGCTATGAATGTTGTGAACATGTTGTTCATAGGGGCGGTTGGTGCATGCATTTCAGTGGGCTTGGCAGACTAATATCTAATAGCAACTTCTGGCTCAGTGAGGAAAGCAATGGGATGTAATTTAGTTTTTGAAAACAATGTTTGAGGGCTCGAGTCACGCAGAAGTACGTGGGTTCTGGTACTTGTCAGGAAGTCTAATAATGAAATTTGCTAGAAGCTCTAAGGTCCTTATTTGTGAACTTGTGTTCTAATTAGGACGTCTCTCCTTCTTTATCCAGGCTTGAGACTGGCTCTACAGCTAGAGGCGGAGTTGATACCCTGAAGGAGTTACTAAATAGTTTGTAAGACTGTTGTTCACTATACGTTACAGAAAGAAGGCTTAGAATTAGGGGAAATACGAGTAGTATATAGGGGAGTATTTAGGTGCTGTACTGTAAAGAGAGATAGATAGCTTACAGGTGACGTCATCGCTTTGAAGATCTATTAATTAATAATGCCCTACGACGTAATTCTTGCTCTATTTCTAAAATGTCTGCTTTATACTGTGTGTAACCAGCATCGTGATAGACGCTTAGCAGTAGCAAACGTGTTATGTGTAGGTTAGGGTCTTTACAGTATCTTACATCTAAATAGGGTAACAGAGACTTGTAGTTAACATGGCGTTTACATGCAGACAATTCATGTGTAGGAAACGGTAGAAGTTGTTTTGAAGTAGTACGTGCTTCTGAGATGGCATTTGTAGGTAAAACCTGAACACGGTTTGATGGCAAAGATGCGTTGAAATCTTCTTCATTATTATTCTTATTCTTCTTATTATTATTATTCTAGATCATCATCCTTGTGTTCTTCTTGATACGTTTGCACGGTGACAGAACGTGTAGTAGGCTTAGGGAGTGAAGTAAAATTAAAAAAGCTTTGATGATACAGAAACGTTGAAATCTCCTTTATTATCATCATGGTCATCTTAATTATTATCCTGCTTTTCATTACCCTAGCGCCTCTTCAGTGATGCCTAGGCCAACTATGACAGCTAATGGTGGAGCTGTTGAGGATCCAACCAGCCTTCAGGCTGAGGGCTGAATTACATACGTCTGAGTTTGCAGAAGATCTGGAGAAATTTCTGAATGGTATGGACACAGTCTTGGAGAAGGAGCACACGTTGAAAATAAATAAATCCAAAACAAAAGTAACGGAGTGCAGTCAACAAAGTATGGTAAACAATAGATTTAGAATAATCCTTAAGAGCACATGTCTGTGAAGAACACAGTAAAGTAGCTAAAAATCACTATATTTGCCATCATAATCTGGACAGAAGTACGAGGGTTAGAACTTTAATAGTGGCAACTATTTAAATACTGATACAAAAGAGATACGTGTTACCAAGTATTGCTGTCCTTCAAAGTAGTCACCAGCATTGTGTACTACTCGTCGCCAGCGATATAGAAGTCTTACGGAAACGTTTCGCAGCGCCTGTTGTATTGATATTTCGAATGGAGCGGTCTACTGCCTGACGAATCTCTGGAACAGTTCTGAATCGAATGCAATTGAAAGTGCTACAGGTCGTACAGCACGACAGTGCCATTACAATCTTCAAGAGGCTTGCGGAGAATCTGCATTGTTTTACATAACAGTGGCAAGGTGGGTAAACGCCTTCAACGACTTTCCTTATGCCCAGGCGTTCGTTCAGAATGTGAAGCACAGTCGCAGTCCGGTGTTTCGGGCCAACTCACGAAACATTAGTGTCCAGTAACGCGGCAAGAGCATGCACTTCTTCATTGATACTAGGATGTCCTGACCAACGCATGTCTGCAACATTTTGGTGTCCCTTGTTGAAGTCTCTTACCCACCGTGCCACTGTTCTGTAAGGCAATGCAGATTCCTCGCAAGCCTCTTGAAGACCTTGATGACACTGTCGTGCTGTACGACCTCTGTCACATTCAACTGCATTCGCTTCAGAACTGTTCCAGAGCTTCGCCAGGCACTAGACCGCTCCATTCGAACTATCAATACAAGCGCAGCTAAAGGTATCCTAGGACTTCCACATCACTGGTAACGGGTTGTAAATAATGCTGGTGACTACTTTGAAGGGCAGTAAAACTTGGTAACATGTATCTCTTTTGTATCAGTTGTTATTAAATAGTTGCCACTACTGAAGTCCAACTCTCGTACTAACTCTAGGTGGACAAAAATTACCATGGGCAATGAATGGACATAGTGGATTGTTAGTAGCTTATTAGTTACTGGTTATACTTCATGGTTAATTTTTATGACAGTTCATTCCTTACGATGTTTTTAAAGCTGCAAATACACTCCAAGATGTCGGAAGGGTAAACTCGGAAACTACTCATGTGACACGAATTATAGCTACTTCCCACAGCATGTAGGTACAGAGTAGACTTCAATCATGAAATGTGGTAAAATAGTTGTTTTGTAGGAACATTTTAATTATTTCTGTTCAAATTTTCTCAAATTTTGTCGAATATTTTCCATAAATAGAGAGCTGCATTCATGATTATAGTTCATGATTAAGATAATTGCACACTAAAACAGTGTGTCAAATTACATTGGTCTATCATTAATATTTACTGAGATACTGAACTTAAATATTTTACTCTGTTTTGCTTTCCTGTAAAAGTGCATTTCTTGGAATATTAATTTTACTATCTCTGTATCTATCACAGGCAAGTCATGAATGTAGCTCTTTATTCATGAAAATGAGGGTATTGCAATTTTCAAGACGATTTATGAAAATTTGAATAACAATATTTGAACGTTTCTTGACAAAAATGTATTTTACCAAATATCATGATAGTAGTCTACTTTGTACCTACATACTGTGGGAAGCTGCTTTAAAACGTCGATCTGAGTTTACCCTTCCGACAGTTTGGAGCGAATGTGCAAGCTTAAAAACATTGCAAGGAATAAACTGTCATAAAAAATTAACCATTTAGTACAACCAGTAAATAACAAGCTAATAACAGTCTACTATGTTCATTGAAATGGAAATGGCGTATGGCTTTTAGTGCCGGGAGTATCTGAGGAGAAGTTCGGCTCGCCAGTTGCATATCTATTAATTTGACTACCATAGGCGACCTGCGCGTCGTGATAAGGATGAAATGATGATGAAGACGACACATACACCCACCCCCGTGCCAGGGAAATGAACCAATTATGGTTTAAATTCCCAACCCTGCAGGGAATCGAACCCGGGATCCTGCGACCAAAGGCAAACACGCTAAGCATTTAGCCATGGATCCAGACACTATTTTCATTCATTGCCCATGATAATTTTTGTCCACCTAGAACAGGGCCTCTCAGGGTGCACGGTGCAAAAGACGACTTCGCTTGGTTGACCAGAGTGCAGACCTCCACTCCTCGATTTTGAACAATAGCGCTGTCTCTGTCTTTCCCCACGCCTGTCTCGCTCGCTCCCCCTGTGTCCCTCTTCCTCACTTGCTCCGTAACGCTCCAAATCCGAGCTGAGTTGAGCCAAGCTTAGCCGAGTAGCCCAGAGACGAAGCGTTTGTCCGAGCCGAGCCGAGCGGGACCGATGCACTGTGCACAGGAACTCTGCGCCGCTGTTTGCACGCTAGAGATTTTGGGCGTTTGAGAGTCCCTGGCCTAGAATAAGTATCTGTGTCCAAATTTTGATGACAAATATAGTGATTTTCTACTACATTTGTGTGCTCTTTACAAACATGTGCCCTTAAAAAGGAAGTAGATGAATATTGTTACTCGGGTAGTAGAATAACTAACGATGGCAGACGTGCGGAAAATAACCTGCGGATTAGCACAAGCAAGAAAGGGTCTTTATTAAGAAAAGAAATTCGCTCACTTGGAGCATTGATATAGGAGTTCGAATGATGTCTTTGAAGATTTTCGTCTGGAGCGTGGCATTGAATGAAAGTGAAACATGAACAACAGCTAGCCCGGAAAGGAAGAAAATCTTAGGAAACTTGTGTTTACATGAACGTTTTTGACTTTAAAATAAATGTTATTCGTGCGAACCAATTTGGGTGTGCACTTGCGAATATATGTAATACAATGTTGTAGTAAGTTTTCATTTCCAGCCCTATTTTCTTCTACATATTTCTCTAACCATTTCCAAATGTCTATGAATTTCGCAAGAACTAATTAACAAAACTAAAGCAAAGAACTTCGCTAGGCAGTCTCCATGTTACGAGACGTGTTGCAAAAGACACGCCAAAAGGCAGTGCTAATAATTAATTTCGTGTGGCTATTTCTAGCCGATTGCAGCCCTTGTAAGGCAGACCCTCCGATGAGGGTGGGCGGCATCTGCCATATGTAGGTAACTGCGTGTTATTGTGGTGGAGGACAGTGTTATGTGTGGTGTGTGAGTTGCAAGGATGTTGGGGATAGCACAAACATCCAGCCCCAATTAACCAATGAAGGTTAAAATCGCGACCCGGCCGGGAATCGAACCCGGGACCCTCTGAACCGAAGGCCAATACGCTGACCATTCAGTCAACGAGTCGACCCGCAGTGCTAATGCTAGCTAACGGTCTCTCACCAGTGCAAGGAAGTAACGCTATAATTTCAATATTACTCCACGAACCCCCAAAATTTAGGTCATAATCTCATAAATATAATTCTGTAATAATTGTAAACAACTAGAATTGTGAAATTTTACTGATATTAATTAGTTTTGTAACGGAACTAGCCCGACCAATTGTACCGGGGGTTGTCTAGTTGAGGTAGTAAAGGCGTGCTCAGTTCAACTGCAAGGACATGGGTTCGATTCTCCGTCAGGAAGTCGAAAAAAATTAGAAATGAGAGCTTCACTTCTAGAAAAGTTAGTTCAGCTTGCACCAGGCATAAGCACCAGGTTAATCCGTGAATACAAAGACAGTTGGGCATAGAGCCAACACCTCCATCGCACTTAGTGCCGGAGTTACGGAGAGTGGAAGCCTTTACCTTCCACTCCTCCAAGTGCCTTGATGGCCAGCGGGAGATAGCTTCTTTTTCAACGAATGTACACAATTTAAGGAAGCTGAAGACCAAAGGTGTCGAAGGTAGCTCACATAAAACAGGAAACTTATCTACGAAAGCTCTTGATCGTGTTCTTGTAGGCTATATCGCAGTGCTGTAGAAATTAAACTTACAGACTTTGGCACCCTCTTGGCTACAAGTTAAAAGCGACTATTCCTGGGTATCATTTAAGTGATCGCCATGGGCGATGCGATGTAAGAACAGGTTGGGACTGGAAGTCCCAGTGACGTCAGTGGTAGCATGATCTGCGTTTTTAGAATAACCGGCCTTTCAGCAATACATTTTTATGAGCATGATTGACAGGAGGGAATAGACGAGACCAATGGATGGATACTTCATTAGGGACAGTGGCGACTGGTGATTATTCTATAGGTAATGCCAGCGAATTCAACATTTGCAAACAACTCATTCAAAGTTGCAAGTACAGACAAAGTACATACTTACCAGTGCTATAAGTTACATGAAATCGCATTATTTAACTGTGCTATTGTACAAGACCATTCTTTAAATGAAGTATGAATTGAAACAAACTTATACACTGAGAAGCTAATATATTGTTCACAATTCCATTGCTCTCAGTAAAGGGTACTTTGTTAACTTGTACTGTTCCAATATTTAACACTCGTTCATCACTCTAATCAGTTTCCTCAACAAGAGTACTGCAAGTCACGGCCAGGTATTGCAGGTCTGCCCATGGTCGTTTGTTCCTTGAACCTCGTCAGCTTATCTGGTTATAATTACAATATGTATACTCCCTGTCATGTAAGTTTATGCACTTAAGGGTACAAACTTACTCTTTCTCCCTAGTTAATACCGACGTTAGTGGTTTATAGTTATTTTCTAACTGTTGGGTTCGATTCAGTGTCGCTAACCATACAGTTTAGGGACCCTACTTACCAATATGACGTCTTTTTCTTTGCTTGTGGCTTTACGTCGCACCGACACAGATAGGTCTAATGGCGACGATGGGATAGGAAAGGCCTAGGAGTTGGAAGGAAGCGGCCGTGGTCTTAATTAAGGTACAGCCCCAGCATTTGCCTGGTGTGAAAATGGGAAACCACGGAAAACCATCTTCAGGGCTCCTGACAGTGGGATTCGAACCCACTATCTCCCGGAGATATGACGTCTTACAGTTACTGTTAATTTTGCATGTTGGCAGTATATAGTCATGGGATTTTTTCCACCCCCTGTGGATGGGGATGTAGACGAAGAATACGCCCACGGTATCCCCTGCCTGCCGTAAGAGGCGACTAAAAGGGACGACTTACGCGCGGACATGGATTGCGATTTGGTATCATATGTTGGACCCTCTGTGGATGGTAGGGGACTGATTACATTCACAGGTAATCCCTTCCTGTCGTACAAGGCGACTGAAAGCGTCATATGGCCATCGGTCCCCTCTTAATTTTTTATTTGTTTTAAGGTTAGTTGTAGACCGATTCAAAATTCTTGACGTGCGTGCTGCTCGGAGATGGGCCTCTTACGTGTGCGATTACGCTCGAAAGCCCGCTTGTGACCGGGAAGCCTGCGGGTGGGAGCGCCATTTACCCGTGAAGTAGTATCCGTCTTACAACTCAGGTCCCCGCACAGCCGAATGCCAATTATTATTATTTTTTCTCTATATTTATTACTTTGTGCACGCTATGGGGTACATGCTATTGCGGGTGATTGGAGGAAGGGAGTCCTAGTGTTCATTACCTCAGTCATTCCATATTATGCATCGTCTAACATCAGACCCCGGACATGACGTCGAAACCCCTTCCGCCTGCCTCGGGTAGTTCGCTACCCTGGTCTTTAACATTTGAATTCCTACGGTGGACCACCCCCTGGGAACAAGCGCAGCGTATTAGTTCGGGTTCCAGCTTCCCTAGTTTCCTAGTTGCTACCAGAAGCCTTGGGCAAGATTTCAAGCTGGTCAAATCAACCCCTTACAGTTGGCACATCGAAGGTGTATACGGCGGACTTGAGGATCTTAAGAAAATGCGCAATGGTGGTTTTCTTCTTAAGACAAGCACTGCGCTCCAAGCAGATCGGTTGCTTAAGTGCGACCACTTTGGCGAAATCCCCGTCGAAGTTGAAGAGCACAAAACCTTGAATCTGGTTCGTGGAATTATCTTCCTCCGTGATCTCGTTCTGAACTCTAGCGATGAATTGTCGGAAAACATGAAGCACCGTAGAGTGACACACGTCCGGCGCATCACGCGCAAAGTCAACGGTGAAGACGTTGCCACGGGTGCGTTCATAGTCTCCTTCAAATTGTCAGTGTTGCCAGAGAAAGTCAAGGTAACAACCTACCGTTGCGATGTGAGGCTGTACGTCCCGTCCCCTATACGATGCTAACAATGCCAGAGATTCGGACACATGGTACCTCGTTGTTCGAATCCATCTATGTGGGTACGTGCGGAAGAGTGCACAACTCCACATAGGTGCGCTAACTGCCCTGGTCTTCATTCTCCTCGAGATCGGAACTGTCTGGTATAACTGAGTGAGAGGAAGATCCGGGAGGAGAGACGCTGGATGGTCTTTCCTAACAGGAAGCGCGCCGTAAATTTAATTCTCTGAATGCCGCGGCCAAGACACTAGATTTCAGCATGATAGCACAGTCTCTTCCAGATTCGTCATTTACAACTGGAACACCTTCCCAGAAGATCGCTGCGCCCAAGGCAGCAGTTCCTCCTATGAGCAACGTCCCAAAGAGAAAGCTCGAAGGCGGGTTGACCACATGCCGGCTAAGAAACCTACGCCGACACAGCAGGAGAAGAAGACGTCTCCTTCCCTCAAGAGGTCGGCGAAAGCCGGCGGAGGCGGCATCGTCGACCAGGGCTGGGAAACAACTTCTAAACATGAAACGACGGCGGCAAAGAAGAACGCCCTTTTGAAGGAGTTCTTCCGCCTCTCCTGCGAATGGGGTCTCACGCCCTCCACCCGGAGGGCTGGGTCTGCGCAAGCAGATTTTACTCCTGGAAATCCTGTGCGCTCCCCTGGTAGGAAAAAACCGTCCCGGGAATACGTCGAAGGAGTTCAAGACGTGCATTACCTCGTCACCGCAGAAGTCCACACCCATACTATGGCACTGTTACAATGGAATTGTAACGGTTATGATAGGCATCTTGCTGAGCTGCGCCAGCTTAGTAGTGAGTATTCGGCGAGTACAGTCTGCATTCAGGAAACAAATCTCAGACCGGGTCATCATACGGTCTTGAGAAATTTTCGACTATACTCGAACAAACGACATTATGCTAACCGGGATTCCGGTGCCGTAGGAATTTTTGTCCGTTCTGATACCTACAGCGAAGAGATTCCATTATGAACCCTGCTGGAGGCTGTAGCAGTTCGTGTTTCGCTGCCTGTCATGGCAACAATGTGTAATGTTTATTTTCCACCAGGCCAGCCTCTTAATATAAGTGATGTCGCTAGATCAGCTTCAATTCCCCTTCCTCTTAGTAGGCGATTTTAACGCCCATTACCCTATATGGGGCTTTGAAACGCCTTTCCCCTGGGGAAGGGAATTGGAAACATTAGTAAGAGAGCTGGATTTATGTATTTTGAATACATATGGACCAACTCATTTCAGTGTACGTTACGGCACATACTCTCGCATATACGTAAGTCTATGCAGCCGAACGTTGGTTCCACTGTTTCGGTAAAATACACACGATGATCTCTGTGGCAATGACCATTTTCCCATTGTTCTTACTTTGTTGAAATAGAAATCCGTCGAGGCTCCTCTTCGATGTATTTTTAAACAGGCTCATTGGCCTAAGTTCACATCACTAGCTGTCGTTAACGACGTGACCAGGCGGACCGCAGACGGCAATATAACTTACATAACACAAGTTATTCTTTCTGCTGCTGAGGATCCCATTCCATCGTTTTCAGGGACTCTTCTTTTGGTGGAACGAAGAAATTGTAGCAGCAATCAAAGAACGCCGTCGAGCTCATAAACGCTGTCGTAGACAGCCTACTGTGGCCAACTTGATAACATTTAAAAAAGCCATGGTAAGGAGCGAGTTCTTATTCGGCAGAGTAAAAAAGCTTCGTGGTAGAGATATGTGTCGTTTATGACGTAACATAGACCGTAATCTCAAGTGTGGACTAAACTTCGACAAGTTCGGCTCGCTAGGTGCAGGTCTTTTGATTTGACACCCGTAGGTGACCTGCGCGTCCTGATGAGGATGAAATGATGACGAAGACGACACATACACCCAGCCCCGTGTGAGCGGAATTAACTAATTCCCTGCCGGGAATCGAACCCGGGACCCCTGTGACCAAAGGCCAGCACGCTAACCTTTTAGCCATGGAGCCGGACTTTTGAGACAGTGTGGTGGCGGTATAAATTATTCTCAACTGACAAAAATGTCATTCCATCACAGTGAGAATGGCCCACATTTGTATGAAACAAAACTTTGTTATTTGCAATCGTATTGATATCCTAAAGATTAAGATAAGCACTGATTTCGTACTGACGGAATGTCCCTCAGATTAACGTAACTATTTATTTCAACTGATTCATTAGCACTTATCGTCCTATATGTCCCATGGGACTCAGTATACTATCAAAAATTGTTTATAATAAATTATACACTTTATATTTATGGATGTGATGAATTAATATTTGGCACGATTTTTTCAGCACTGCTGTGGCAAGTTAGTCTCGTAAAGACTGAAATAATTCGAATTTCTTCCGAAGTGATCCAAAGAATTTAGGTGTCTCACCGCGAGACTCTATGAGAAGTCCAGTTACATTACAAATTCCGTACTGTGGTTATTTTGACAATCGAGCTAGTACTTCTCAAGAAAATGGAATGTATTAAAAACACTTCATTTGTTAGCTGTGTGACATCCTGCTCACTTCAATCACAAACCAGGCGGCCGGAAGAAGCGCTGGGTACGAATCATAAGCTGTGAGCTGTTGACATACAGAGTTCCTTCATCTTCTGCACACAACTTGGTAATCGCTCTTCTGCGCCCATAAATAAGAATCTTGATTCGAGTAAACATTCCAGTACTGGAATCAGTGTTGCCAGGTCTCCCGAAATTTTTTTGCAACACACCAGAAAACGCGAAAAAACAAAAAACTCCTCAAATTTCTTCCAATCCAAATTAAAGAAAAGCTAATAATAATAATAATGATAAATGATACATAATATATATTTTGCTGAAAATCTCTTTCCTTGTCTCATTGCGTGACGTTTTATCGGTAATATCATTCGTTAGGTACTTTCCCGCATTCATTTTAGCCTGGAATTACGTAATCTCTCCCCTCTTATTCAACTCAAAACTCACCCTTCACTGCACCATTCGAAGAGAAATCCCCGACCCGCATATAATGAGATCTGGATGTTAAGTGAGTGAGTCCAGTCAGTTGATCAGGCCACTTTTTAGCTGCGTGTTAAAAATTCTTTCTTTCTTAATCTGCTTACCCTCCAGGGTTGGCTTTTCCCTCGGACTCAGCGAGGGATCCCACCTCTACCGCCTCAAGGGCAGCGTCCTGGAACGAGAGACTTTCGGTCAGGGTATACAACTGGGAAGGAGGACCAGTACATCGCCCAGGTGGCCTCGCCTGCTATGCTGAACAGGGGCCTTGTGGGGGAATGAGCAGATTGGAAGGGATAGACAAGGAAGAGGGAAGGGAGCGGCCGTGGCCTTAAGTTAGGTACCATTCCGGCATTTGCCTGAAGGAGAAGTGGGAAACCACGGAAAAGCACTTCGAGGATGGCTGAGGTGGGAATCGAACCCACCTCTACTCAGTTGACCTCCCGAGGCTGAGTGGACCCCGTTCCAGCCCTCGCACAACTTTTCAAATTTCGTGACAGAGCTGGGGATCGAACCCGGATCTCCGGGGGTGGCAGCTAATCACACTAACCACTACACTACAGCGGCGGACGTGTTAAAAATTACCTCGTGTATTCAGGAACTTGACACTGAGTGGCGGATATTAAGAAACAAGGAGGTGAATTTTGACAGTACAGATCCAATAGAATTCTGAAATGCAGTAAAGTAAAAAAAGGGAGATGGATCACAAATGATTCCTAAGCTATCAATCCTGATGTTGTCACTCTTGTGTTTGCCCCATTCATCTGCAAGCATTGAAAGGACTTTTCTGTTATCAATCGAATAAAAACAAAAAGCGGAAATAGACTGAGCACTCAAACGATTTCCGGACTTCTGCATTCAAAAAAGAGTACAAAATCTGGCACCCTGCTACGACTTCAAAATTGGCACACAGTTTCTATGCCTGATGAATAAAGGCATTTAAAGGGAGAGTGGGGAGAAATAATAATAATAATAATAATAATAATAATAATTAGAAGAAGAAGAAGAAGAAGAAGAAGCATAGATTGGCCAGAGAGTAAGACTGAGTGAGTCCGGCCCCGCGGAGTAGGGGGCAACGCGTCCGCCCGTTACCCGGCGGCCCCGGGTTCGATTCCCGGCCGGGTCAGGGGTTTTAATTGTAAATGATTAATATTCCTGGCCTGGGGACTGGGTATTTGTGTCGTCCTTAACGTTCCTTTCCTCACATTCAACACTCTACACTTCCGCAATTACAATTACACGCAGGTTCGTATCATAATATGGTGCAATTAGTGACAGAGACGCCTCGAACAAATATCATGAAGAAGGGTGTGTGAAATTGTATATTTTTATAATAACTACACACTACTATTGACTGCTTTAATTTAGTTATATTATAATATTTCAGTGCTCGAGAAACTACCTACCGACATTTTCATTAAAAATCCCGCAAATTTTACGTACAACCTACCGGTTTTTTTTTAATTTATAGACCTGGCAACACTGACTGGAATGAAACGTTAGACGTTTTATACCACCCCCGCCTCACAATTCTCTTCACGCCGGGGGCCCAGGAAGGTGTGACAGGACATGTCTGGTGGAAAGCAGTGCCACTGCTGTTGACTCGATTCATCGTAGAGGCCGCGTGGCTCGTTTGACCTGTTTCTCAGTGAATGTGAGCTGCGCGCACTTCCTGGTGCGCGGGTCTCAACACAGCAGTTGTTCACGCCTTCGATATTATCTGAGGCGTCAGATAACATCATGGAAGTGGTTTTCCACTCCACCACGAAAAGATGATCGGGATGGCACGTAGCAGTTCATGCCAGCAACATCGACTTCTCTAGTAGTTCTAATCAGATTTGGGAAGTAAATCGAGTTGCTTGCAACGAATATCATTTTAGTAACTTTTTCTTCAAATTCCTCGTAATTTCCTTTTTTCCTCGTCCGTTTACCGTCTAGTGTTGCTTTTTCCCTCGGACTCAGCGATAGATCCCACCTCTACTTCCTCAAGAACAGTACCCTGGAGCGTGAGACATTTGGTCGAGGATACAACTGGGAAGGAGGACAATACCTTGCTCAGGTGGCCTCACCCGCTATGCTAAATAGGGCCTGGTGGGGGATGGGAAGATTGGAAGGGACAAGCAACTGAGAAGGGAGGAAGCGGCCGTGGCCATAAGTTAGGTACCATCCCGGCATTTGTCTGGAGAAATAGTGGAAGACCACTTCGAGGATGATTGAGGTGGGAATCGAACCCTCTCTACTCAGTCGACTTCCCGAGGCTGAGTGGAACCAGTTCCAGTCCTCGTACCACTTTTCAAATTTCGTGGCATAACCCGGAATCGAACCCGAGCCTAACACTAACCACTACACCACAGAGGCGGACGCTTAGATCCTAAACTTAATTAAAATATTCTCATTCTGTTCTGTGCGGCTAATAGGATCTCTTCAAAAGTATCTGGTAACAATCGTCTTCCGGCGTTGAATATATTGTCGGAGTCTCACAATCAGTCTATGTTCTAATACTTCCTCTTAGTTATAATATCATCTTTTAATAATAATAATAATAATAATAATAATAATAATAATAATAATAATAATAATAATGTCCCACTCCTTGCACTCCTTGGTTCAGCGTTGAGGCCTACGGTTCAGAGGGTCTCGGGTTGGATTCGTGGCTGGGTCGGGGGTCGGGAAGTTTATTCGCGAGTGATTAATTCTTCTGGCTCGGGGACTGCTTGTGTGTGTTTGTCCCAGCACTCTCATCTTCCTATTCAGACAACACACCTCACTGCCAACCACCACAGAAACACGCAATAGTGATTACATCCCTCCATATAGGCTTGGCGTCAGGAAGGGCACCCGGCCGTAAAACAGGCCCAAGTCATCGTGTGCTACACTGTTCGCATCCGTGACACAACGAGGTGTGGGAAAGCCACATAATAATAATAATAATAATAATAATAATAATAATAATAATAATAATAATAATAATAATAATAATAATAATAATAATAATGTCTGATTCCTTGGCTGAATGGACAGCGTTGAGACTTTCGGTTCAGAGGGACCCGGGTTCGATTCCATGCCGCGTCAGGAATTTTAACAGCGTACAGTTAATTCTTTAGCTCCCAGGCTGTGTTTTTGTGCTCGTCTTAACACGCATCTTCATATCTATGCATAGCCATTCATAGAAAGGATCATAAGGCAATGATAGGCCTGTGAGATCCTACTATTCGTTTTGAAAGGGACTCGAAGCAGGTAAGGAAGTTAATCGTGATAAACAAGCCATTTATGAACCTTGAATGCCATATCTTCCTGAACCAAACCAAACCAAACCAAACCCCGTGGCACTACAGCCCTTGAAGGGCCTTGGCCTACCAAGCGACCGCTGCTCAGCTCGAAGGCCTTCAGATTACGTGGTGTCGTGTGGTCAGCACGACGAATCCTCTCGGCCGTTATTCTTGGCTTTCTAGACCGGGGCCGCTATCTCACCGTCAGATAGCTCCTCAATTCTAATCACGTAGGCTGAGTGGACCTCGAACCAGCCCTCAGGTCCAGGTAAAAATCCCTGACCTGGCCGGGACTCGAACCCGGGGCCTCCGGGTAAGAGGCAGGCATGCTACCCCTACACCACGGGGCCGGCTATACCTTCATGAAAAGTACGAAATTCCTCTTGTTCCGTGGATCTTCGGAGACTTGCTGTCTGAAGCCCAGGGTTCATTGCCAAAGTAGGCCTACAATTCTACTAAAATATTTAAAACTTCCACTCCATGAAGTTGAAAAAAAAATATTGATATATTGATATATATTCATATTATGTATTTAGATTCAAATGGTGTGCGAACTTATTATGATCGTATTATGAATCGACGAAGTCACCTTCACTGGAGAAGTGACGATTTGAAAATGAAAATCCACAACCTGTTTCCAGTCATTCGACCGTGTTAGAAATGAAATGAATGAAGCCCGCATCTAGCGACGAAGATAGGAATTGTGCCGGCTGCCGAAGACTGTCGCACTCCTCCGGGACGATGATTAATGACTGACAGATGAAGTGAAATGTTATTGGAGAGCGCTACTGGAATGAAAGATGACAGGGAAAATCAGAGTACACCGAGAAAAATCCGTCCCGCCTTCGCTTTCTCTAGCACAAATCTCACTTGGAGAGACCGGGATTTGAAGCACGAAACCCTAAGCCACGGGTGCTTAGAACTGACGATTTATTTATTTGCTACGTCTTTATAGTATTTTTAGTTTCTTCGTTTGTTCCATTATAACGGATTTTGGTGTTTGCATTTTTCTCCTTTCTTAATCCGTTAACCCTCCAGGGTTGGTTTTCCCTCGGACTCAGCGAAGGATCCCACCTCTACCGCCTCAAGGGCAGTGTCCTGGAGCGGGAGACTTTGGGTCGCGGGATACAACTGGGGAGGATGACCAGTACCTCGCCCAGGCGGCCTCACCTGCTGTGCTGAACAGGGGCCTTGCGAGGGGATGGGAAGATTGGGAGGGATAGGCAAGGAAAACGGAAGGAAGCGGCCGTGGCCTTAACTTAGGTATCATCCCGCCATTTGTCTGGAGAAGTGAGAAACCACGCAAAACCACTTCGAGGATGGCTGAGGAGGGAATCGAAGCCCTTCTACTCAGTTGACCTACTGAGGCTGAGTGGACCCCCTTCCAGCCCTCGTACCACTTTCCAAATTTCGTTGCAGAGCCGGAAATCGAACCCGGGCCTCCGGGGGTGGGAGCTAATCACACTAACCACTGTGGTGTTTGCATAATGTTTTAATCTTAGTAAGTACGTTATGGTCGTGAATCATGAACTCAGTTTTAATGATGGTACTCCAATGAAGGAAACTCGTTAAATATGAAAAGAGATAGAAATTACCAACCGCCTCCGTGGCTAAGGTAGCAGCGCGCCAGCCTCTCACCACTGGGTTCCGTGGTTCAAATCCCGGTCACTCCATGTAAGATTTGTGCTGGACAAAGTGGAGACGGGACAAGTCTTTCTCCGGGTACTCCAGTTTTCCCTGTCATATTTCATTCCAGCAACACTCTCCAATATCATTTCATTTCATCTGCCATGAATTAATCATTGCCCCAGAGGAGTGCGACAGGCTTCGGCAGCCGGAACAATTCCTATCCTCGCCGCTAGACGGGGGCTTCATTCATTCCATTCCTAACACGGTCGAATGAGTGGACACAGGCTGTAGATTTTCATTTCATAGAAATGACCACTTCAGTAGGAAGTACTTCTGACAATATCACGTGTGTTACAGAATTCTTTTCATTCTTTACATGTAGGGCCTACCTATCCCAATACGTAAATAAGATATCCGGACGAACGCAACACTTCACATTTTTCCTCATCTCATTTGTAAGTAACGGAGTACGCATGTGATGTTTCAAAACAAGGAAGGAAGTGAGGTTTAGTTAAATCTTGTGTCTCTGAAGTGTGTGTCGGGTGCACAAACACGAGTACATATACTTTTTTGTCTAACAAGGAGAGGCCAGAGCTTCAATGTACCTGTTGGGGGACACTCAACAGTAACTCCTGTAGAAGGGTTTAGGTCAATACGTATTAGTTTTCGGGAGAGAAAAAAAAAGAGCCAAATGTCATGACACAGGATCTGCTCCAGACCAAGTGGAAGTGATAGAACACTAAAAGGCGAATAAATTTTACTTAAACATGTCAGGTCCGCAACCTAATTTTTACCGAAAAATTGATGAATCTCTCAATGTCATCGCAACACATAGGCTATGTATTTGGCTAGTTGCAATACAGTCAACCGGGGAGATGACCGTGTGGTCACCCTACATGTCTACGAACGTCGCGGATGTGAGTTCGAGTCTTGTCGCAGCTAATTTTGTTTGTACAAAATAAATTATTATTTGAGGGAACAAGAAGATTAAAATGCGAACAAAAGCATTGGGCAAACAGCAGTGAACTTTATTTTCCACCTTAAATTATTTCTTTCTTTTTCTCTTTCTTAAACCGTTTGCCCTCCAGGGTTGGTTGGTCTCAGCGAGGGATCCCATCCCTACTGCCTCAAGGGCAGTGTCCTGCAGTGTGAGACGTTTGGATTGGGGGATACAACTGGGGAGGAGGACCAGTACCTCGCTATGCTGAAAAGTGGCCTTGTGGGGAGCGGAGGGATGGGAAGAACGGAAGGGATAGACAAGGAAGAGGGAAGGAAACTGCCGTGGCTTTAAGTTAGATACCATACCGGCATTTCCCTGGAGGAGAAGTGGGAAACCACGCAAGACGACTTAGAGCGTGGCTGAGGCGGGAATCGAACCCCCCTCTACTCAGTTGACCTCCCGAGGCTGAGTGGACCCAGTTCCAGCCCTCGTACCACTTTCCAAATTTCGTGACAGAGCCTAGAATCGAACCCGGGCCTCCGAGAATGGCAGCTAATCACGCTAACCACTACACCACGGAGGTGAACAACTCAGGAATCTGAAAATGAATACAAAATAAAACAAAAATTGTTTACGAGTACTAAACCAAAAAGTTCACTAACGCATCAAAAAAGAACTTCCCTAAATAACAGAATATTTGAAATTTATATGCCCTTGACTGGAATGAAATGGCGTATGGCTTTTACTGCCGGGAGTGCCCGAGGACATGTTCGGCTCGCCAGGCTCTGACCACGCGATACCTCATAATCTGCAGATTTTTCGGCTGAGTAGTGGTCGCTACTGGGGCCGATAGCACCAGGGGATTTATTTTATTTATTTATTTATTTATTTATTTATTTATTTATTTATTTATTTATTTATTTATTTATGTATTTATTTTAAAACACCTTGAGTGGTATCCTCTCCACTATGCATCAACTCTTCACTTTGTCACCTTTTAATCGCTTTGAACCTCGACTGCGTTCAGTTCATTCTTAACTATTCTCTTAAGTTAGAGCACATAAAATACATTAATTAGGCATATAGTAAGGGCTTTCATGTCAACGGAGTGATGTCTAATTAGCTTGTCTCGCTAACGGTATAGTTGTAAGTTGTTGTTCAATAACCCGTTATCGACGGCCAGTAGAGCTCGTTGCAATTTATGTAACTGAAGTTCTCTGCAGTTACTTGAGAATGTTAACTGTATGTTCAGTGATGGCGATAAGGACCCCGCAGACGCCGCGGGGTTGGGGACCCATGGCTTGTGAGGGGCCCGTGACTGTTACTTAATTCAGTAGCTGGAAAGTGATAAAACTATAGAGAGGGTTATTCCAAACTTCGGCCGTCGTATTGCAGAGCATCTTTCGTCAATAGGAGTACGGTAGTTATTTATGAAAGAATGTGAGTTTTCCAACCTGTTCTAATAATAACCATCCCTCGCTGCCACTCACAACAATCAACAAGGCGTTTGAGGTAATTAACCTGTTCTGAGAACCCAGTAGTAAGCGAAGATGCGATAACAAAGATGTCCTCCTTATCTACACCCTAAATACTGAAGTTTCGAGCCTGTTTGTTAGTAGGCTGTCTGTCGTAGTTCAGCCCTCTTCACCTGCATACATAACAACATCACAAGTACACACAATGGTGAATACATATGGTAGCACAATAAGCCTAAAAGCTTCAGTGCTACATCATTTACACCAGGCAAATGCTGGGGCTGTACCTTAATTAAGGCCACGGCCGCTTCCTTCCAACTCCTAGGCCTTTCCTATCCCATCGTCGCCATAAGACCTATCTGTGTCGGTGCGACGTAAAGCCACTAGCAAAAAAAAAAAAAAAAGCTACATCATTTTTTCTGCCCATGCACTCCACTACTAGCTAGTTTCACCCAGTTCACCACTGCTCTCTAAGGAAAGACATACTGACCTAATACTTATAGCCTACTATGTGAATCTCATCTCAACACCCGAGTTCATATCCAAAACGGGACTAAGTGGTAAAAAGAACAATATCAGCTTCAATCCTCTTACGTCAGAGTGTTCGTGTGCTGTCTGGGTCTATCAATGCACTCGGGAGACTGCGGGTTCAAATCCCACGTTGGCTGTCCTGTAAATATCTTTCTCGTTATCATTACCAAGAAGTATTGGAACCGGAAACGGTACTCTTAAGAAAGCCGCAGGCGTTTTCTTTCCGAATTCATAACAGAATCTGAGCTAAAAGAAAAACTACCAATAAAAGAATGAGTGGCTTACAAAGCGTCATACACATTTATTATTATTATTATTATTATTATTATTATTATTATTATTATTATTATTATTATGTGCGTATGGACCCAATGGATCACGCAGAGCTCTAACGATTCTGTTTTCTGAGTTGCCAAACAGCTTTCATCCTTTTTCCGTGGATCCTTTTTAGTTCTTCTGTCCAGTTTGCTCCAGTCTTCTTTTTTACTTCGTTTTCTGGTTGCACTTTCCATCCATTAATTTTTTTTAATTATTATTATTATTAATTTTATTATTGTCGTTGCGTAGTTGTTGTTCATCGTAATAATATACAACTTTGTACTACGAAATAAACATGTAACTTTCCTTATCAAGAAACGAGGGGCGCATTTGCAGTTATTGCGGATGGCCCTCCAGCTTCTTAGCGCCGCTATTCTGTATGCTCCTTCACCAAGACGGCGCATTTCATCACTCAATTTCTCTGGGAGATGGGTACATGTATGTGTTGTATGTTGGGTATTCAGCCCGAAGGCTGGTTTGATCCTCCACAGTTCCGCCAACAGCTGCCATAGATATCCTAGGCTTCACTGAAGGCATACTAGGGAAATAAGGAGTGAGGTAGTTTCACATTGCTTTCCTCACCGAGCTAGAAGTTGCTACTACATATCAGTCTGACAAGCCCACTGAAATGCATGCACCAACAGACTCTATGATTGACATTTTCAACCATTCATAACAGGGACTGGCTGCGTAAGGAATGGTATTACTCATACCGCTCATACCTCAAGTCACTTTCATGTTGTCAAAGCCAAGGATGAGACTGAGACAGGTCAATGAAAGTAACAAATTTGTTTTAGCCCATACCAGAAGACATAGTGCAGTGTAAACACTGCATCTTGCCAGCAAACGCATGATGGGTACATAGAGGAAAGTTTTTTCCTCGGATCTGTATAGCTTATTTCTACTTTTCTCATAGTTCAGAAAGGGAAGTGGACACCAGTGCACCACAACTCTGATACCCGCTAGGTGTATGGTATTTGAGGGAGTTTAAATGAAACGAATCGTTGTTGTTGATTTGTAGCACGTTAAATAACTCGTGTGGGTTACCCCGACGTCTCTTTAAATCTACAGAAATTAAAGAATGTTAAACAATTAACATTACTTTAGGAATATTAGGATTGGATTATGAAACTTTCACATTTCTGAACGGAATTTTCTGAAGCATTCACTGCTGTTTAAATGCTTAGGGAATGTCCTATATAGGCCTACACATTTCATTTTAATTGGAAACTCCTTTTTTTCAACTTTGTTTTTATTAATGCGATTACAGTCAAACCTCGATATCTCGAAGTAACATAAATTTCCCGCCCGTTTGTCCTATTCTTCAAGTGTATTCTCTATAACTCGAAAGTCGGTTACACGAATTTCTCGATTTCTGGAAGCAAACGTTTCCCCCCTAGAAGCAAAAAATACTCTTTAACTCGAATTTTGCACAACATTAACTGTGCAATACAGCATTTGTGGTTTGTGAGGAACAGTTAACAAGAAAATAAAGGTTTACAATGATTCTGGGAGCTGATAGAACGGGAACCGAAAAACTAAAACTTTTAGTTATCGGAAAATTGATGAAGCCCGGCTGTTTCTCGGATATGAATTCATTACCGGTCACGTACGAAAGCAAGCCCCTGGAAGTCGTGAATGACAAGCTCCATTTACGAATCTTGACTGCGTGGTATTGACGAGAAGTTTCAACGCGAAGGGAGGAAATTCCTCCTTTTCGTATACAAGTCGCGGTTCATCCCAAGGTGCTTGTTTAGGAGTTAAAGGCAGTGCTCATGGTCTTCTTGCCACTGAATTTAACATCCCGAAGAATAAGAAGAAGAGGAAGAAGAAATGGAGCTGCCTTCTCCTGTACTGTCGTACTGTCAGTAGACCAGGCGTTAAGTGCAGTAACTTTTCTTCGAGCCTATGTACAGAGACAGTCAAATGTAAATGCGTGTTTTTACAGCATAAATGTTGCGGAAAAGTATGTGGAAGAAAAGAAGGTTAACAGTAAAAATAACAGAAGGGACACTTATTTTTTCCAAATGTGTTAACGGAGGCATGTTTCTTGATTCACTATTTTATGCACTGTATTGTCTTCTAAAAATTACTATAATAAGGGTTATAATTAAAGCGATGCCGTAAAATTCAAGTCTGTATATTTTTAAATACTCTTATATACGCTCATATATACGCTCATATATACATATGATTCAATTATGCGCTATACATGCTCAAAACCGGTTTTCTCTATATCTCGAAATTTCGATAACTCGAAATAAAATTTAGCTCCCGATGTGATTCGAGATATCGAGGTACTACTGTATTTAAAATTCCCCTTAATCTGAAGTTTCCACCTTCATTACGATTTCAGTTTGAAAATCTATATATTTATTACTAGCTGGTGTACCGGTGCTTGGCTACAGAATTCTACAATGTATTCAGAATTCTAGATGATGTGTACACATTGTGAATAAGATTTTATTAAATTGCATAAAAACATTGGTATTTAAAAAGTACATTTTAGGCGCCTTTCCTTAAACTACCATTTCATCCAGCGTTAATAAAGTTTTTTATGGCCTAGACTGTAGTGCTTTATTCCCCGACTTTAGATACCGATTTTCATTTTTAATTCCTTTTTATCCATTTTCTTGTGGCTTAGCATCGATATGGACTTAGCAACAAAAACCGAAATTCATGAATATCTCTGTTATTATAGCGGGCACGGTCGACTCGTTGGCTGAATGGTCAGCGTACTGGCCTTCAATTTAGAGGGTCCCGGGGTCGATTCCTGGTCGAATCGGAGATTTTAATCGGTTCTGATTAATTCTTCTGGCTCGGGGACTGGGGGCATGTGTCCGTCTCAACACTCACCTGATCCAATTCAGACAACATACCACATTACCAACCACCACAGAAACACACAATAGTGATTACATCCCTCCATATAGGGTTGGGGTCAGGAAGGGCATCCGGCCGTAAACAGGGCCAAATCCACATGTGCGACGCAGTTCGCGCCCGCAACCCCACAAGTGTGGGAAAAAGCGGTAGCAAAAGAAGAATAAGAAGAAGAGTATGGGGGCCACGGTAAAAATGTATGACTGTAAATGATTGGAAATTTAATTCTAAATAACTACCATTTCACTCAGCGTGAATAAAATTACTTATAGCCTAGATAGTAGTGCCTTCATCCCCGAATTTACATACCGATTCTCATTAAATTTTCTTCAGCCATTTTCTCGTGATGCGCGTACATACATACAGGCAGACAGACATCACGGAAAATCGAAAGGTACATATCCTTGGTATTGTGGACACGGCCGATACAGAAATACCATTTTTTCGTTATGAGCAATGTAGAGACAAAACTCTTACACACGCTGCTGTGCGAAACTTAAGGATGAGATAGATATAACAACATGACTTATCTACTACTCGGTGGAAATGAATGAAAGTGCGGTGTAATGTAGCCAGAGTTCTCCGACAAATGCATAGAAACCTGGCGTGAGGTCAGCGCGAATATAGTGCCAAATGGGTCTCGTCCCACAAAACGAGGCACTTGAAGGAACGGGACAAGGCAGTGTGAGTCAAACAGCGACCTGTTACGGTACACTGCGATGGTGTTATTCATTAAACATGGCCCGGAGACAACATTTGGATAACTTCACACGGGAATGAATCATTGGGAAACTGGAAGAAGGACGAAGTGTGACGAGTGTAGCCCAGGAGTTTGGTATTGCTCACAGCATTGTTTCAAGTGAATGGAGAGCATCTCGAACCACAGGCACTGCTGCTCGAAGGAGAGGATGGGGTCAACCACGGTAAACTACAGCAGCAGATGACCGCTACATTGTGCAACAGGCAAGAAGAGACTCGCTTCAAACAGCGGATGCAATTGGAATCACATTTAACAGGGCTGCAATGCACCCGTTTTCACGCTCCACAGTGGCATGGCGACTGCATGGGAGTAGTCTGATTACCCGACGACCATTACGTTGTGTTTAGTTGACACCCGCACATCGGCGGCAGCGTTTGCGATGCTGCCAGGAGCATCAGGGCTGGACCGACGAGGACTGGTGTCGCGCTCTCTTCTCAAATGAGAGCAGATTCAATCTAAGTAGTGATTCTTGACGTACCTCATCTGGAGAGAGGTGGGAACACGTAATGCACCCAGAAACATTGTCGAACATGATCATTTTGGTGGTTCAAGTGTTATGGTGTGGGGAGGCATAATGTTGCATGGGCGTACCAATCTCCAAATCTTTGAACGTGGTACACTCACCGGTCAGAGTTATTGTGACAGTGTACTCCTTCCCCATGTGCGTATTTTCAAGGAATGCATTCGGCCCTGACTTCATTTTTATGAATGACAATGCACGAGCACAAGTCGAGGAGCTCTTGGAAGGAGAGGATATTCGGCGAATGGACTGGCCTGCCCGTTCCTCCTGACTTAAATCTCATCGAGCACATGTGGGACATGTTGGGCAGGTGTATTGCTGCACGTCCACGTGTACCAACGACCATCCAGTAGTTGTCAAGCGCGCTGGTGGAGGAATGGCACGCCCTACCACAAGAACACCTTACCAATCTTGTGGCCTGTATGGGAACTCATTGCGGAACATGCTTCGTTGTCCGTGGTGATCACAGACCCTTTAAAGAAACATGTCACTTCTCTTGTGATGTCCAGGGGACCATCATGAGTCGCAGTGACTTACGTGAAACTTACTCTTTCATTTCCCTTTGCCTCATCGCATATTCCTTTCAGTTGCCTACCGTACCATACTGTAGCAGTTCTTCCTATGTTTGGCAGTGCCACAACATGCGAAAGTTGCTTTTGTCCTTAAGTTTTGCACAGCAGTGTAAATATATCCCGGACCATGCTCAATAACATAACAGCGGAATATTTCGGATAACTTCGAAAATTCTGCTGTGATCATAAGGTTGTCAACAAGACTGCTCATTACCACCCTACCTGTTATATTGGTCATTGAAGAGGCCGTAAATAAGTTCAGGATCGACACGAAGGGCATTACGATCAACAGTCAGCAAATCGAATGCCTTCGTTTTGCCGACGATACAGCAGTAGTCGGAGAATCAGGAAAGGAACTGGCTAAAATGCTAGAAACGCTACATCCGTATTCTCTAACTTAGAGATGAAAATCAGTACGAACACGACGCTGTTGGTGTTCAGCAAACATCCGAGCTAGCTCAAACAAATATCAAGCTTGTGCACAAGAAGGTTGAATAGCTCACGATATTCCCCTACCTTGGAAGTATTAACACACAAGCATTGGTCAAAATAGTGTTCGTCAACAGAAGAACTTTGCTGGCAAATAAGCACATGGACATTCAAGTCAGAAAGTGCTCCACACAAACCCTTGTTTGGAACGTGTTGCTATGGCCGTGAATCCTGGGCATTTTAAATAACCAAGCCGGGAACTGGCTCGAATTTATCGACATGTGAATATGGAGACGAGTCCTGAGGATTAGCTGGACGGATATGAGATCCAATGAAAGCGACTTGCACGAAATCAAAGGCAAGAGAAAACTACTTCACGATGATGAGGAAAAATCCCAGCCAAATTCCTTGGGCACACCCTACGACATAAAAGCTTCCTGACCAACAGTATTGATTCTTGGGAAAGGGAGGACAAGGAAGAACGAAAACCAAGAAACTTCGAAATCTGATGCTAAACCTTTGGTATATTTCCTACTATCAGATGAAGCATGATCCTGAAAAGAAGAGATTGTGGTTGCGTCGAAAAGACATCGTCTTTAAACATTAATATCTTGTTTTTCAGTTTACTTTCGTCGCACCCACACACATAGCTCTTATATATTAAAGAACTAGGAGTGGTAAGGAAGCGACCGTGGCTTAAATTAAGATAGAGCCCCACCCAGCATTGCGTAGCGTGAAAATGGGAAAACACGGAAAATCATATTCAGGAATGCCGACAGTGGGGTTCGAACTCACTATTAATAATTTTTTATGTCATACAGGACATATTTCATTCTGTAAATTTCTTACGGTCCTCCTGTGTGGTGTAGTGGTTAGTGTAAGTAGCCGCCACCCACAGAATTCCGAGTTTGATTCCCAGTTCTGCCACGAAATTTGAAACGTGGTACGGGGACTGGAACGGGCTTCACTCAGCCTCACGAATTCAACTGAGAGAGGGGGGTTCGGTTCCCATTTCAGCCATCCTCAAAGTGGTTTTCCGTGGTTTCCCGCTTCTCCTCCAAGCAAATGCCGGTATGCTACTTAACATAAGGCCACGGCCGCTCCCTTCTCTCTTCCTTGTCTATCCCTTCCAATCTTCACATCCCCCGCAAGGCTCCTGTACAACTTAGCAACTAAGGCCGCCTGGGCGAGGTACTGGTCCTCTTCCCCAGTTGTATCCACGACGAAATGTCTCGCGCTCCAGGGCAATGCCCTTGAAGCGGTAGAGGTGGGATCCCTCGCTGAGTCCGGGGGAGAAACGAACCCTGGAGGGTTAACGGATCAAATAATAATAATAATAATAATAATAATAATAATAATAATAATAATAATAATAATAATAATAATAATAATAATAATAATAACTTTCTAACGATTTAATTTTCTGGTCTCGATGCAAAGATACCTAAGTCCGGGCTGAGTGGCTCAGACGACTGAGGCGCTGGTCTTGTGACCCCGGCTTGGGAGCTTCGATCCTGGCTCAGTCCGGTGGTATTTGAAGGTGCTCAAATACGTCATCCTCGTGTTCGTACATTTATTGGGCCGTAAAAGATCTGCGGGACTAAATTCGGCGTCTCCGAAAACCGCAAAAGTAGTTAATGGGATGTAAATCAAATAACATTATTATTTTATTACAAAAATACCAAAATTTTGTTCTAGAATTTTATGTTTGGTCTATATTTGCACTTTCGTGGTAAATGCTATTGAATTTTAACACAATTTCATACACGTGAATCATTTTGAGTAGACCGTATAAAATACTGTCAGTTCTTTGGACATGAATTAAGGAGAGGAAAAACTAGTTGCGCAAGGAAAAGTAAATGGAGGAGCTCCCAGAAGATGGATAGACGAGGTCAAAGACTGGACACACGCACCTCTTCGAGTGACAATCCAGAATTTTTTAATTTTTTTATTTTTTATTTTTTATTTTTTTATTTTTCAATGTTTTCATTCCCCTCCCTGAAGGGGAGGGGCGGGCCACCTTGAAGGTTACGCCTTCACCCTGGCCAGGAGTTTCGGCTGGTCGAGGAAGGAGCGATAGTATGAGGAGGACGATAATTGAAGTAAGGGATGAGGAGGTGTGCACGGATATGTAAATACGGGAGATATGTTTAGGGAGTAAAAGTTTAGAGGAGAGTACGAAGGGGGATATGAAGGGTTAGTATGTGAGTGTGCGTGGGGTAAGTTGAAGGGCGAGGATGTGAAATAAGGAAGAGATATTGACTAGGAAAGTGAGTAAGAGACTGAGGAGATCGGGTGTGTGCGATGTTGGGGGGAAAAAGCTAGGAGGTGGATGGTAAGAACGGTGATGTGGACGAGGTAGATGGAATGGAGGAGCTGGCCGGGGACGTGAAGGGTTGGGGCGGTTCAAACGTTGGGGAGGTGAGCGTGACTGTTCGACCAGATGGTGTCGGCCGTGAAGTTGTGTTCCATTGGCGATAAGATGTTGGGCAGCGTCAGGAGTCTCTAGATGCAATCTTACTAAATACGTGGGTCCAGATGCGTTGTAAATCCGGGTAGCTCTTCGAACTGGCAATCCTGCCAGGCGGAGTTCAATGGCGATGTCTTCTGTTGGTATTAATGGGTCCACGCCACGGACGACGCAGGTGCAGTCGGGCGGTGGTGGCGACGATGGTAGACGTGCCGTATCTGCTGCAGGAGAAGTGGCGGTGTCATCGGCGGGTAACTGGACAGTTGTAAGCGGAGAGTTGGATTGATCAGGGATGGGACCGATGGGGAGAGAAGACGTCAGAAGGGAGGAAGGGTGGCACATAACAGTCGTGGTGATAGGAACATTGGGAGAGGTGTAAGCGGAGGAGATTGTGGTGGTTGTAGTAGTGGTGGTGGTGTAGGATGACGACGAAGTCTGTGGACTTGGTATCCATGGCTGCGGCAATGTTGTTGGAGGCGTCTCAAAAGCATCGGCGAAGTACGGCGGACAAGGTTCCACTCGATTCCCGGAGGTGGAGATATACAAACCGTCCTGGAACAATTGCCGGGCGTCGTCTTCTGTGGGTACTTGTATAAGGACCCGACTTGTTGGGACAAAGTCCTCCTGGACCCGAGATACATTTGAAACTGGATAGTTGTTAATGCGGAAGAAGTGAAGGAGATCGTCTTCAGAAAAGTCAAGTTCAACATCGTGGATAAGGCAGTTAGGCATGACGGGAAGGCCGACTTCCAACTTAGTGTCAGGCCGTTTTGCTGATTGAGGTCGGCTGGGTGCTAAAGTAAAGTTGTGAAGGCCCCCGGCCGAACAAAAAAAGGCGTTGTGAGGAATTCGTGAGTAGTCGTTCTATACTCGGGCGTGATCCCCCGTCGTGCTCTGTAGAGAAGCGTGATGTGTCGTGATCCAGAAAACAGAAGACTATAGACAATTGCGACTGCTAGTGGACTCCGTCTAATAGTAAAGAAAACATGAAATCACGATACTGAGACATGACTTATGCGACTGAGAAGAACAGAAAACAGTTTTTTTAAATGTGAATTTTTATTCACCGATATGCTGCACTAAACGTTTATGCCTTACCAGGAGTATTAAAATCGTTGCCTACGTTATAATACAAGGCCTGGAAATAGAGCCCGTAAAACGCTATCGAAGTGGTCACACTGAAGTTCAATGCCGGACCGCTAGGATCGCTTTCTTGTCCCCTGTCTACCAGGTTCTTCCCTTTAAACGTGTTTATTAACTGAATCGCTTGTGAATGTATTATGCATTCGCAGTTCCAGTCATGGTTTATTCACGAGAAATTAAAAGTAGTGGAATTTCGTTTCACAAGTTTCCAGTGAATGTTCAATGTTCGAAACATTATACAGAGGAAGTATTACGCACGAGATACGACTTCAAGCTGATGAAATTAGTCCTCTGTTCCTAAGTTTTGATCCGAGTTACGTCATAAGAATCGGGCGATACAAAAATTTGTCACGGGACTTGTTTGTAAACAATGCTACTGTGACCGGCCTTCATTTGAGAGGTCTCTTCAAAGTAAGAAATCTTAAATTAGGAAACCAACCAGAAAAATTATTTGCCCAACAAATTTGGAGAAAATGAATGTAGCAAGAGCTAAAAATATTGTATTTTCCCCGGAAACAATCTCTGGCTTGAAAAGTATTGAGGTGGTTTGTCCCGAGAGCATTAATAATACAGTTTAAAATAAACCATTTGTTATATGGAGCATTTTATGAAATTGTTCGATGCGCATGATGTCTGCAACACCTCACATGCGACACATTCCAGGAATGAGAACAAACGAGCATCTTTTAGTACTGAAGATGAACTCCTCAGTTGGGTATTGATTTCCTGTCATATATTAAATGCATTCAGAGAAAGTAAAAAAGATTAATGAGGGAAATGTATCAGGCATAGATCTTGACTACCCAATCCACTGTGGCCTGCGTAAAATATCTCAGAAGTATACATTTGCATTATGCATTGACGAGGAACCAAACAAGCGACGACATCGAGCTCTCCTTCAGCTACCTAAGACGCCAAGCGGAATACAATTACATTAAGGTTCGTGTGGCAAAAGAACAAACTGACTGTAGAGGCTATTTAGAACATCTCTTCTCCAGCTACTCGAAGTCCAACATTGTGTCTTATTCGTATTCAAGATCGAAGAGCCCTCAGATACCGAAAATCATCGTCTATGGCATTTCTGCAGTGAACGACAGAATTTGTCACCCCCACTACGCAGTACTTGCCCCAAAGAAAATTACCAAAAGGTGTACGTTTTTTTCGAAAGACATGTTCAACAGTGAAATTAAGTGTAGGAAATGTACAGACGACAAACCACCTCTTTTTCCACAATGAAAATCTCTGAGACCTCTATTAGAAAACATTGCTTCGAGCCACTCAAGTAGAAGAGAGAAAGTTTTGAAACTTGGTAGGAAGCCCCTCAAAAGGAAAGTTTTGAAACTTCAGTGGCATATCCAAGGCAATTCAGCACTGCTCTATAAAAAAAGTACTGTCAATACTCGCAAAAAAATTCAGTTCTTTTTATTTAGGATATAATTTACTTATTGACATATACGGTCATGCGAATACAAGGGGGCAAGAACGCGATCCTAGCGGCTGAATGGTGAAGTAGGATGCCACCCGTTTCCATGAGTGCATTTCAAGGCCTTGTATTATAGCGTAGGCAACGATTAAAATGCTCCTAATTTTATAAGTTTTGCCTTCCTGTTTTTTCTTATCAGCTTCAATTTCTTTGATCTCAGGTCACATGGCCCCCTGACATAAAGAAAATTTCGAGTTTCTGACCGACCTTTAACAAAAACTTAATCAAAGTGTCCCATAAAGAAATATTCTTCCAACCATCTACCATATTGGTTTATCTGTGAAAAATGCCCAAAAAATTACCTGGGCTAAAACAATTTTATTCAAAATTGACTGCAGTCTCCGTCGTTGACGGGACAATATGGGTAAAAGTTCAGACCTTGTCACGCAAGTTTGTATCATAGTAATCATGGCTGACGATGGGCGAATGGACGCTGCCATTGGTTGAAGGCTAGTCCACTGAAATGTCGTTCCCATAATTCAATACAGACAGAAGTTATGACCAACTTACGCGATGAAAAGACCTAAGAGTGAGGCAATGTCAAAGAATAACCATATGAAACAAATAAGAGTAAGAATATCTGGCTATGTTGAACTATGGTAGTGACATTTCATAGGGCAAATCTTCAGGCGATGCAGAGTCCATTCGTGCCAACGCCAGCCACGATTATTAACGATTATATAACAACGTGATTGAATATAAAAAAGAAATAGAGGCCTAATTATTAGTAGTACGTAGCGTTCCCGACACCGGAAGAAAAAATCACAACGAAATGTAACGTGAATGATAAACAGAGAAGAAGAATGTATGTAAATGGAACCAACCTTAATGTAGTGGAGGTTAGGCGACGACACGAAAAAACAACACGATTGAACTTCTCATTCACTAATAATTTGACGTGATGGACACACCATTCACATACTCTGCTATTTGAAATCAAATTGTGACGTACATAGAATTGAAGTAAATCCTTGAAGTTGTTCTTGTAATTCGCTGAGAAACTTGTTACATTAATAACACATCCATCGTACGATGCCATGTCAATATAATTAGATATGTTTTCTGTATCAACAATGGCCAGATGCACTGGATGCGCTATGTACGAAAAAAGAAGTAGTAGGCTTTGCTTCTATCAATCCTATCATTTCGTGACCAGTAAGCGACATAGAATGCCGTGGTGTATTAATGTGAAGAGAAACGTCATTGTGGTCCAGGGCTAAGTCGTACGAGTCGTCTGCGAGAAAAATAAACATAGTCCAGGGCTAACCTAACCTAACCTAACCTAACCGCGAGTCGTCTGCGAGAAAAATAAATAACCTAACCTAACCTAACCTAACCTGCGATAAAATTAAACATAGTCCTAACCTAACCTAACCTAACCTAACCTAACCTAACCTATGTGAAAACAAATGTAATTGTGGTCCAGGGCTCAGTACCATTTAGTTCCTAAGTACAGTGGTTGGCAGCATCGGCGAGTCGTGCAAGTCGTCTGCGAGAAAAATGAACATAGGACAGTCATACCGCGCGTAGATATTGCCGATGCAAGCGGTAACCATGGTACTAATGTTGCGTGACATAGACTGAAGTTCTAATACAATATGTAGCATGTGTGACTATCTAACTAGGGGCTATCTGGCTGGGGCGGTAGAGGCGTGCTCGGTTCGTCCGGAACGACGTGGATTCGAATTCCCGTCAGGAAGTCGTAAATTTAAGAAACGAGATTTCCACTTCCGGAGGTGCATATGGCCCTGAGGTTCACTCAGCCTACACCTAATGAGTACCAGGTTAATTCCTGGGGGCAAAGGCGGCCGGGCGTAGAGCTAACCACTCTACCCCATCTCGTGGAAGCTTTTACCTTCCACTCCTCCAAGGGCCTTCATGGAGATCTCTATCTAACTCCCCAGCTACTTTCGACCAATATACAGGCAGGCTGTTTTACTCGGGATGTAGCAGGAATCCCATCTATCGGAGATGACAGGCAGCAGAAGAGACAAATCACATCACAACAACGGTAAATATAATGTTATTATTGAGCATTTTTATGAGCTTTTGGTATTGCAGGCCTTCAAATTTAGTTTTTCCGACTCTGAGATATTAGAACATCTAATGTAAGTCCTTCTTTCTTTCATGACTCCTTCTTGTCTTATTCTTCAAGTGATCTTTCCTTTTTTTCTTTTTCTTTGCGTTTAGGCCATCTGTGGACCACGGTGCTTGTGTTCTAGCTGTGTTTTTGTCGTCGTCTGTCCCTTTTAGCATACTGGATTGTGTTCTTAGTGGCCTCTTGAGCCTTCCTGTTGGCCCAGTATTCCTTCATTTTCTCGCTGAATTCTTTCCTGCGCTCCTCTGACCAATTCCCGGCTCCTTTGTGGCTAGCTGATGTAAGGGATGTTAGGAAAGGTTTAGTTTTGACCATTAAACGGTATGCATTTCTGTCAGTAATGGCGGCTTGATTAATATTAAGCTCTGCAAGATCTTTGTCCACTTGTTTGGTCCAGGGGAATCCAGTAGCTTTGCCTTTGTTAGCAACCTTGAAGATCTTATGGGATAATCTATTAGGATCCATTCTGTATAGGTGTCCATAGAAAGTCAGACGTTTTCTCCTGATGGCATCTATGAGGTTTTCTTGATGCTGGTAGAGCTCATTGTTGGGTTTGTACCATCGCCTTCCATCTGGTAGGATCCTTGGCCCTATTATTCTTCTCAGGAATTTCCGTTCTTGCACTTCCAGGGCTCTCAGTGGTTTTTTTTTTAGTTAGGGATAGGCATTCTGCTGCGTAGAGGACTGATGGTCTGACTACTGCATTATAGTGTCTCAGTTTTACATTCTTTGATAAATGCTTTGAGGCATACAGTTTTCTGCAGGCATGGTAGGCCTTGTCTAATTTGATTCTCCTTTGTTCAAGAGCCATCGTTTCACTTAGGTTCTCCGATATCCACTCTCCAAGGTACTTCACATTTTTAGCTCTCTTGATGTGTTTTGTATCACTGACTCCCATTGTTGTAGGGACATCTTTGATGTTGGTCATAAATTCGGTCTTTCCAATGTTGATCATGAGGCCCGCTTTAGCTGCTATAGAGTGCAGTGTTTGAAGCTGCATAGTGGCCTCGTGCATGTCGTTTGCTAATAAAGTAAGGTCATCAGCAAAGGCCAGGCATAGAATCCTCAGGTTGTCTGATTTAAACCCCATTCTTAATCCGGTGTTCTCAGGTAATGACCTGGTCCATTCTCTTATGATCTTTTCCAGGACACAGTTAAATAATATGCATGAGATACCATCTCCTTGCCTCACCCCTGTTTTGATTGTGTTCTCTGATAATTGACCTCTAAACTTAACTTTGGAAGTGGTGTTGTGCAGGGTGGCTTGCACCAACCTATTAATTTTTTCGTTTAGTCCCAGTTCTCTTAAGGTGTTGAAGAGTGTGATCCTATCCACGGAGTCGTATGCCTTCTGGAAGTCGACAAAGATAGCTTACCCACTGTCGGTATCTTTTCTTGCTATATTGAAGGATGGTCTTCAGATTTTGTATCTGTTCAGCACAAGACCTTGCAGTTCTGAACCCTGCTTGATACTCTCCTAATTCTTTATCCAGTTGTCTTGTTATCTTTCCTTTACGATATTTTCTCATTGTTTTATAATCTTAAAATTTTTCCTTGTCTATACGGACCGATCCACGTGGTTTTACACCTTAAGACAATCATGACAAAAACCATTGCAAGTTAACGCGATTAAACAATATTTCTATGTTAAAAATGCTTGACGTTGACACGAACTAAGTATCTAACAAAAGTCTAAATTCATTATTCTATTATCATAGTCGCTACGGTAAAACTGTAGAAGACATAAATAATTGAAACTTGTATTCTTTAAACTTTTGTTACGGTATGCAATATTTTTCGATACGGCCAATAATATGCGTGTTTTGAAAATTAAATTTTAGGCACCTGCCCCTAAACTACCATTTCATCCAGCGTGAATAAAACGTATTTATAACCTAGAATGTGCCACCTTATTCTCAGACTTTACATACCGATTCTCATTGAATTCTGTTCACCCATTTTGTCGTAGTTCGGCATTGATATGGAGTTAGCAACAAAAATCGAAATTCACGAATATCTCTGTTATCATATCCGGTGCGGTAAAAATGTATAAGACGTAAATGATCCGAAATGTAATTCTCTATAACTTTAGTTATGTAGTATTATTTATCGATAGGCTAATAGCATGGACATTTTAGAATTAAATTTTAGGCCTTGCCTTAAACTACCATTTCACTCAGCGTGAATAAAATTATTTATAGCCTAGATTGTAGAGCATCATTCTCCGACTTCACATACCGATTTTCATTAAATTATATTCAGCCATCTTCTCGTGATGCCCGTACGTACATACAGATAGACGGACAAACAGACAGATAGAAATGATTGAAAAGTAAAAGGATCATTTAATTGTTACTGTGGACACGACCGATACAGAAATACCATTCCTTTAAAATTCTTAACAATGTAGAGACAAAACGCTTATTACATATATATAATCCGAGTTTTAACTATAAGTAATGAGACTTGATAAGTAACCTTAAAGGACAATCTTGGTGTACCGGTTCTTGCGCATAAAATATACTGGCTGCAGTATCGTGTAGATTTGGCCCAGCGGCCGTATTAGTGATTCCAACTTCATGTAGAGGTATGTATTAACTATTGAGTGTTTCTGTGGTGGTTGATTGTGTTGATGAAGAGAAGTGTATTAGGACAAACACAAGCACTGAGCCCCTGAGCCACAGGAATTATCCATACCCGTTTTAATATATACATATTCAGTAATGAACACTACAAGTGGCGACTATTTCTCGTAATTTAATCTGTACAACAAGATACCTTGCTTAACTTTATTGTCTACCAACTAATCCATGTTATTTTCTTTTGACAACTGTTGAATTAATTTACGAAATTCCCCCCGATCCTAGAGCCACAATAGACATTTAACGTGGGTCATACATCGCATACTTAACCGAATATTCTTCTAGTTGAGTCTGAGGTAATTATTCCAGGTAGACTGGATTCCGGCAAGTCCGCGCTCCGTAATAATTAGCTTTTTATGAAACAGTTTCATCGTGTCTTGCCTCAGGCATGCCTCTAAGCCACTGGGAAGAATATGGCAGAGATGGTACGTATGATAGAGAAAAGAAAAACCTTACAAGTGAGCGGAGACTTCTACGCAAGAATAAGCAATGTACCTGTGGCCTTCAGGTTAACCACGTCACACCACACTACTTCTTCTTCTTCCTGGCTGGAGAACTTGTGTGGTGAGATCTGAACAGTTCGCAAGAAGCTCTTGAGGAAGGCAGCTGCATCTCAACAGGTAGCTACTCTCTTATTTGTGTGTATGTATGTTCGTGACATTTTTTTTATGCGCAAGAACCGGTACACCAAGATTGTTCTTTAAGGTTACTTATCAAGTCTCATTGCTGATAGTTACAACTCGGATTTTCGGCTAAATTCATATTATTTCCATAGAACCAAACTAAAACTGGCAAAAGCATGTGCTTTTATAACATTAATGCATAAAATTGGTATGGATGTTATGATGCCTAAAGTGCCTCTTTTGCCCACTGTGAGTTACTTTAACGTCTTAGGTCCTAAAATGTCTGTTTAATCTTCATCTTGAACACTTTACCAAATTTCTTGGGGTCGCGTGGATTAAAATCCCTACCTCTCGTTGATCTCGATTCCTTTATCAACTGCATCAAGGACAATTCCACGAATGGCTTTAGGATATGAAATGTTGATAACCAAAATTTCGGGTAGTTTGGCCCAGCGGCCGTATTCCTGAATCCAGCTCCATGTAGAGGTATGTATTAACTATTGAGTGTTTCTGACACTGAGTCCTCGAGCCACAGGAATTACCCATACACGTTTTAATATCACCGATCCGGCCGGGATCGAACCAGGGCCTTCTGAATCGAAGTCCACTACGCTTATTATTCAGCCACGGAGCCGGAATGGGGCTGTAACATCCACGGTACCCTCTGCCTGTCGTAAGACGGGGACCAAAAGGGGCAATTAACTTGGGAGCGTGGGTTGGCAACCACGAGGCCTTTAGCTGAGTCCTGACATTACTTCCACTTATTTGTGCCAAGATACTCACTTTCATCTATCCTATCCGACTTCCCTTGGTCAACTCTTGTTCTTTTCCGACCCCGACGGTATTAGAGCATTCATGTCCTAGGAAGTCTTTCTTTTACACGCCCTTCGTGGTCCTTGTCTTTCTTTGGCCAATACCTTCATATTTCACCCTTCCATCTTTTCCCTCTGATTAGTGCTAATCGAGGACAGTTGCCCAGTTGCACTTTCACTTAGAACAATAATCATCACCACCACCGGACTATTTCTACTTAGTTAATGTGTTATTTTACTTTTCATGCAGGAATGAAATAGCAAGTGTTGAATATCATAGGGTGGGTTTGTTTCAAAGACAATTTCATTGGTTGTTTGAAAGAACGAAGAAATTCCTGAAAAATGCCAATTATAATACGAAAAGCCTTACCAAAAAAAGTTATACAAGTTACTGTACAATGCAAATATTAGTAATTAATGCCATTCATATTTGTGTATGGTTCGTATGGCACTTCGCTCAAATTTATTCTATGCATTCCACTTGTTTTCATACATTTCTCTCGTACCACATTTAGATTAGTAATCACATATATGGAAAAACTAATTTTCTACACTTTGACACTCATAAAACATTTATTGAGCTCTTCAATTAGAGTTAATTGTCATTTCATTGTTAAATAATTAAGTTAGTATAGAAGTGACATTAATGTATCACGATCTACAGTGCAACAACACCGATGAATTCATTATAATTATTTTCCAAATATAATTTAGAATCATTGTAATTTGAATAAGTAGAAACACATTTCACGTGCGCAAAATTGTATTTATAGCTGCCTTAAATTTTATCTTTACTGCCCATACCTAGAGGCCTCCACGGATGCGGATATCCGCAAAGTTAGTGTCTTGGCGGACACAAACTGTATGGCACTACGGATCATTTTGCTGATAATTTCTAAATAATGAAGTTTAGTGATTTTCACTCAGGAATATTCTTATTTTTGCTTGTGGTTAGGCGATCCTTGGCACTGGTTTAAGTAATGGTGACATATAAAGAGCCTTGAGACCATACATTTCCTAAATCCGATCTAAGATCACCTGGTTCCTATTCGCAGTCAATGGAAGGAAGGAACAAAGGTCAGTACGTCGGTAGCTGTCGCAAGAGAAAATCCCTCATAACCTGTGACTGTAGGAGTTCTAGTACCAGGTATCAGGCCTATTGTATTATGTTAACAGACCTATCCGTTTCAATACGTTGGGTGCAATGTACTGTAGTTAAATATTTATAATATCCGCGGATAAAAATTCGCGGATGCGGGTGCGGGTGCAGATGAAGGAAGTGTGGATGCGGGGCGGATGCGGATAATATTTTGTATACCCGCGCAGGTCTGTACGTCATACCATATTCTTAGAGCCTTAAGAATTCACTTTTAGGCACCTAATCAATTAGGTCAAACAGAGCTCCAGAGGAAGCTGATGAGTGATGAGTTATCTTGAAAATGTATTTAGATGGAATTGAGTGTCTTATTAGAAGTTATTAGATAGAGAAAGCACACTGCCCTAAAGTAGTGGTTCGAGTTGTTGACTTTTGTTCAGATGATCCGGAGTTAATTTTTGGCCCTAAAAAATGTCGTTATTTATATGTGCTTATGCTAGTTGCTTTACGTCGCACCAACACAGAGAGGTCTTATGGCGACGATGGGATAGGAAAGGCCTAAGAGATGGAAGAAAGCGGCCGTGGCCTTAATTAAGGTACAGCCCCAGCATTTGCCTGGTGTGAAAATGGAAAACCAGGGAAAACGATCTTCAGGGCTGCCGACAGTGGGATCCGAACACACTATCTCCCGGATGCAAGCTCACAGCCGCGTGCCCCTGACCGCACGGCCAACTTGCCTGGTGTCCTTATTTAGTAACAAGTTAAGACTACAGTTAATTCAGCCCCCACGAGGACAACAAAAAGATTACTGATCTTCAGCTAAGGAAATCGAGGGGAGGCTGGTAGTGCACTTTCAATTTCTTGGCCAATATACCTATGAAACCAAAGGTTGGTCCATGAAACGTTTCTTTCTTTCGAAGTAAAAGAATTGAGAATGAGATGAGAAACAATACATTCCAAGTATCTACGCAAATATAGGAATAACAATGCGTACTAGAAACATCAGAATTGAATGGTTTGATTAGAGTCAAGATATTATATAACAAATAACTACCAAACAGTCCCTCATATTAACTTGATAATGTTTTGATTGAGTAATCCCTTTTAGTTGATTCAAAGATGAAAATTTGTGTAACGTGACGCGACGAAATGTGTAACGGAAGTGTAACCATAGCAACAGTGCAGGCAGTGATGTAAAGTATGGCTGGATGGTCAGATGATGTTACCTAGCAACCGTGGTGGCTATGTCATATGGCTGGTTGCCGTTGATGGGTCGCCATGACCGGGAGACATATTTATGATCATTTGATTTTCGCAAAGGAAAATTTGGTTTCTTTTTTATTAAACATTATGTACATCATGTCAAAATTTGCTATCAAACTAATTCATCACGTTTACTCGTATAATGAATTACTGAAATACAACCAAACCCTTCACTCCAAGAAGCCATATTTCATGACAATGCTACGAACGTAAATAATGAAGTTGCTCCTCAAAATGAGAACAAGCCAAATTCTTATCTGTTCCAGGGTATTTGAAAGTGCTCAGATACGACAGCATCGGATCGGTAGATTTACTGGCACGAAGAGGAACTCCTGGGGGATAAAATTCTGAAATCTCGATGTCTCCGTAATCGTTAGTTAGTGGGTCGTAAAGAATTAATTCTCTTTCGCTTTGGGGGAAATGCGTATTTTTTTAAAAGAGAAACACATGAAAAAGGGATAACTGTAACTTAGCAAACATCAAACAGATATTTTTGAAACGAATTTCTTAAGTAAGAAATCAAACACCAATTTAATAAGAAAATTGGTAAATTTGTTTTCGGGACGAAAATTTCAGAATTTCAAAAGCTTCTCTTTTTATGGTTTCAGTACCCCTTATCGAGCTAATACGGAGATCAACAAGGGCATTGACATAGGAAGCTGACAACAATGTATTATAACTCTATGCGTAGCACCGTGTTTAAAGATAATTTCATACCAGGGAATGAAGTGTACTTACAGAATTCAATTACTCTTTCCACTACTGAACGGAATATGGCGTAGACATTCTTCTTCCATCAGAGAGCAAATGAAATGAAATGGCGTATGGCTTTTAGTGCCGGGAGTATCCGAGGACATGTTCGGCTCGCCGGGTGCAGGTCTTTTCATTTGATGTCCGTAGGCGACCTGCGCGTCGTGATGAGGATGAAATGATGATGACACCTAGTTCACGTACCAGCGAAATTAACCAATGATGGTTGAAATTTCCGACCCTGCCGGGAATCGAACCCGGGACTCCTGTGACCAAAGGGAAGCACGCTAACCATTTAGCCATAGAGCCGGACGTCAGAGAGCAATGTACATAAGACTTCACTTTTACCAGTAGCGGCGACTGGGAATTAGAAGTGGGGGGCACAAATATTTTCGTAGACAACAAAAGATACCTGAGTTTGAGGGATATAGTGGGCGGGGGGATTACATCAAAATTGGAAAGAACAAAAGCTACAAAATGGCAAGTTCTGTGATGCTCTTGGAGCAAATATCGACAGAGAGGTAAAGGTTTACAGTTTAATAACTTAAGTGCGGCAATGTCCGCCTCTGTGGTGTAGTGGTTAGTGTGATTAGCTGCCGCTCCCGGAGCCCGAGTTCGATTCCCGGCTCTGCCACGAAATTTGAAAAGTGGTACGAGGGCTGGAACGGAGTCCACTCAGCCTCGGGACGTCAACTGAGTAGAGGGGGGTTCGATTCCCATCTCATCCATCCTCGAAGCGTTATTCTGTGGTTTCCCCACTTCTCCTCCAGGCAAATGCTGGGATGGTACCTAACTTACTGCCACGGCCACTTCCTTCCCTTTTCCTTGTCTATTCCTTCCAATCTTCCCATCGCTCCGCAAGGCCCCTGTTCAGCATGCTGGTGAGGCGGCCTGGGTGAGGTACTGGCAATCCTTCCCAGTCTAACGTCTCATGCCCTTGAGGTGGTAGAGGTGGGATCCCTCGCTGAGTCTGTGGGAAGAACCAACCCTGGAGGGTAAGCAGATTAAGAAAGAAAGAAAGAAATAATAGAGTTTTTGATTTAATACTATACAATAAAACTTTCCCCAAAGGAACAATTACACATGTGTTACAATTAAATAGAAGTACGGCATGATTATACAATTAAAAATCATTTTGTATCTGACTACATACTAACAAAGTAACAAACACCAGATAGAACTACACAGACACATTGAATGAGAGAGGCTGATAGGCTGACGAATATGCGTGGCAAGTGTGAGAATCATATTTGAGCACGTTTCTTTCAATATTAGGATTGTAGTAGGTAGAGAGGTTACCGCAGAACAATCAAGCAGCGGGTGACGCACAACGGGTGCGACTGTCTGCCCTCTTAGAGCTCTCCTTGCTGTTTCCTTGAAGGGAGGTGTGAGTTCCGGGCTGGGGAGCTATCGGCAGACCCGCAGGCACGTGACGACCGCGCCTTCTATTATCCGTTTCGTCCGGTGTCTCTGTGAATTTTCTGGTTGGCGAAGCTACAATATTCGTGCTCTGGCCGCACTTCGAAGATTCCAGAATTTCATCACCAGGTACAAAAAAGCAGGCTTGCCTCGAAGAGTTGTGTTGTGTTAAGTTGTCAGTTACGAATCGTGAGCTGAGTTCAGTGTGTGTGTGGAGCGGTCACGTGAGTTGATTGTTCGAGTTATCGGTCTTGTCTGGAGTCGAGCCAATTGTACTTATCGTCGTGGGTTGTGATAGTCAATGTTCGTGTGCTTTCTCCTCTAGTCAACACCAGCGACTTGCCCTTTTCCAAGCTGATATTCATTCCATAATTTTCAATAATCTCACTCAAAATGTCAAGTTGCCTTTGTACTTCCTCTCTGTTTTCTTCCCACACCACATTATCATTTGCAAACCTTCAGCTTCCTGCCCCCATATTTTACCTTTGTCTCCTTTACAATTTTGTCCATAACCATTCTGAATACCATTTGTGACAGCGCACTTCCTTGCGGTAGTCTAGTTTCATTCTTGTCACTGCTGCAAGACTTGTGCATTGCTTGCACATATACTATCATTTGTTTTCCAAATTCTTTTTGCTCGATTACTTTCCATACCTCTGCTCTGGATACACTATTGTAAGCCTTTTCTAAATCAAGGAATGGTATTACCATATCTCTTCTGTATTTTGCACTAACTGACTCATACCGAAGATGGGGTTTAATGTTGATCTTCCATTTCGAGAGCCATATTGCTCTTCTTGTAATTGTTCTTTCACCTTTTTTCTGTCCGGATCCATGGCTAAATGATTAGCGTGCTTGCCTTTGGTCACTGGGGTCCCGGGTTCGATTCCCGGCATGGTCGAGAATTTTAAGCATCATTGGTTAATTTCTCTGGCACTGGGGCTGGGTGTATGTGTTGTCTTCGTCATAATTTCAGCCTCATCACGATGCGCAAGTCGCCTACGGGAGTCAATTCAAAAGACCTGCACCTGGCGAGCCGAACCCGTCCTGGAATCTCCCGGCACTAAAAGCCATACGCCATTTCGTTTTACCTTTCTTCTCATTCTCTTTTGTAGTACCCTTTCAAATATTTTTCCATGGGAATAAATGGGAAAAGTAGGTAGTGAGAGCGGTAAGTGTGGCGATTTTTCACGGCTGTTGTTTTCATAGATGGCTGAGGTTTCTAGTCAGTTGAAAATAATTTACACTGTCATAAATAATTTCATTAGAATGGAGCACACTTTGCAAGTGCGCCAATTATCAGCTCTCACTTTCCATATCGCCCTTCCCACTTCGCACAGAAATCGCCGAGCAGTGAGTACGGCTGCTCAGAAAGAAGTAGGATGTCTTAGAGGACGGAACATACTGGTCACTCCGTTAAAGAAATAATATTGTCCGCTTGTTGTCCAAGGTCTTCTGTACCAAGCCCTGCTAGCGGTTCAAGGAAGACGCTGCCACTTGACCCATCTCCTAATAACTTTACAAGTGACAAGTACTGCGGCTGTATCCTTGAAGATCTTTATTCAAACACGGTCGTCGCAATAATTCTTATCCATGTGTATTGAGTGAACTTCGGTATTCATGTCAGAGAAGAAACGGCTGGGTGCGGTGAATAACAAGTCGCCCCATGACCATCTTCCTCGATCTCTCTCCACAAGACTATTTACCTTTCCACAAAGCCGATTGCTCTGCAGTTATGTTTAGCTGTTTAGTAAAAAATTCAGCCTTCCTTTGGTGCCATCTTCTCATAGAAGGTTGGTGATCATCATGGAGTAAGAGTTCTTTTTCCGTAGTTCCATATCAGATCCCGAAATGATCAAGTTGGGGGTACTTCAAGGATGTATTATTGGACCTCTATATTTCTTTAAGTATAGACAAAAATCTCGACAATGTTGTGAGATGGACATCAGGCAATGGTATGATGGTAAACGGGGTTAATGGTCAGGTTGTAAGTTTCACCAAAAGGGCATGGCAGCTTAGTTTTACTTACTGTGTTCATGGGGTGAATATACCTCATGGAGAGCGCTCTAAATTACTCAGATGTTAATATAAGGGAAGGTCTTCATTGGGACAATCACATTATGTGACTGTAAATAGAGATTATAGATCTCTTCATATCGTTATGAGGGTACTTAGGGGTTGTAGGAAGGATGTAAAGAAGATGGCGCTAAAGTCACTAGTAAGACACCAATTAGAGTATGGTTCCATTGTATGAGACCCCACACCAGGACTACTTGATACGAGAACTGGGAAAGTTCCACAGGAAAGCAGCATGGTTTGTTCTGGGTGATTTTCGACAAAATAGTAGTATTTCGAACATGCTGCAATGAGGTTCGAACCCACCATCTCCAGAATGCAAGCTTCCAGCTGCGCGCCCCTAAACGCACGAGCAACTGGCTCGGTAAAGGATATCTCAAAGCTGAGCGTACAGTTATCAGTGAAATCCTCGCAGATTTTTGTACCAGATTAAATAGCTCTGCACGATATACTGGCCCCCGATTTACTCGATTTACACCCGATTCGTTAAGAACGATCGGTTAATATCCGAGAACTTCGGGTCCCATGCATTATCCTGAGTCCTTGCATTAGTTGAGAAAGCGTAGGAAGGCTATGAAAACATGTGGAAGTTACTCAACTGGAAAGTTGGAAACAATTACTTCATCCTCTTAAGGGAGGTCATCGTGACTGTTGATATACACGGAAGGCATCTCAGCAGATGTCGCTGACTCACTTGAAGTGTTTTCCACACTCCATTCGGCTGACTGCGGCACGCAGAACCGTAAAGAACGTAGTGGTTTAAAAAAAATTAAAACGCGAAGCTTATATCTAATACCGAGCGAGTTTTTGGAGCAGTTCGAGCCATGCTTGCACTTGGGGAGATAGATTCGAACAATACTGTTGGCAGCCCTGAAGATGGTTTCCGTGGTTTTCCATTTTTTCACAGTCCCTTCCTCTTCAGTCCTAACCCTGTTTTACGGGTCGTTAAGACGTAAAACCTACAAAAATAAAAGGAAGAGCTACATGTAACTATTCTACAGACTGACGATACAATTTAAGGAAATAAATCAACAAGATCAATGGATAGACTGACAAACCAAATATATGGCGCCGCAACTGACTGTGAATTCTCTTCTTGTATTGAAGGATGGAATCGCGATTCTGTTCTCTAACATTTAAGAGGACTCGGGGAGTGATCAGTAATCAGTAGCGTGGCTAGGATCAACCGATGGGAGACTGGGGGATTATAGTTACAAAATTATGATAGAATATAATGAAGTTGCTTGTGCGGTTGTGGTGCGTGCATGCGTAAGTGTTATTATAAGGAGATACAAGTGAATTATGTTGATATTCAGATTGGAGCACACTACAGAATCTTACATTAACGTACAGACCAAGAACAATGTGATCAATGTCAATAGTTTTACAACGGATCATATATTCAATTACAATTTAAAATTTAACTCTCGAGGCTTCTTAGAAAATATATCCAAGAAATTGTTTGGTTTTCAATTATGTCTCCGTGAATGTTCAATAGAGCCCACCCATCGAGTCCAATTTCGTTTGTTTATTGTCAGTTTTTGTTCATATACTTTCAAAAACATTCCATGGGGGGATGAGGGGGGTTTCTATCCCCCATTAACCCCTCTCGACTACGCCCCTGTCAGTAATTGCAAAACTCATTTTCACAGCGAAATTTCGGCACCCAGGCGTCTGTTAATACCGATAATAGTTAAAAATCAATGAAAGCAATCAATCAATCAATCAATCAATCAATCAATCAATCAATCAATCAATCAATCAATCAATCAATACTGACCTGCATTTAGGGAGGTCGCCCAAGTGTCAGATTCCCTATCTGTTGTTTTCCTAGGCTTTTCTTTAATGATTTCAAAGAAATTGCAAATTAATTGAACATCTCCTTTGGTAAGTTATTCCGATCCCTAACTCCTAACGAATATTTGCTCCAATTTGTCTTCTTGAATTCCAACTTTATCTTCATATTGTGATCTTTCCTACTCTTAAAGACATCACTCAAACTTTTTCGTCTACTAATGTCATTTCACGCCATCTCTCCGCTGTCAGCTCAGAACATACCACTTAGTCGAAGAGCTCGTCTTCTTTCTCCCAAGTCTTCCCAGTCCAAACTTTGCAGCATTTTTGTCGGAAATCACCCAGAAAAAATCGAGCTACTTTTCTTTGGATTTTTTCCAGTTCTCGAATCAAGTAATCCTGGTGAGGTTCCCATACACTGGAATCATACTGTAGTTTGTGTCTTACCAGAGACTTATATGCCCTCTCCTTTACATCCTCACTACAATCCCTAAACACCCTCGTAATCATGTGCAGAGCTCTGTACCCTTTATTTACAATCATATTTATATGATTACCCCAATGAAGGTCTTTCCTTACATAACACCTAAGTACTTACAGTGATCCCCATAAGGAACTTTCACCCCATCAACGCAGTAATTAAAACTGAGAGGACTTTTCCTATTAGTGAAACTCGCAGCCTGACTTTTAACCCCGTTTATCATCATACCATTGCCTACTGTCCATCTTACAACATTACTGAGGTCATTTTGCAGTTGCTCACAATCTTGTAACTTATTTATTACTCTGTACAAAATAATATCATCTGCAAACAGCCTTATCTCTGATTCCACTACTTTAATCATATCATTGATATATATAAGAAAACATAAAGGTCCAATAATACGGCGTTGAGGAATTCTCCTCTTAATTATTACAGGGTCAGATAAAGCTTCGTCTACTCTAATTCTCTGTGAACTATTTTCAGGAAATATAGCCACCCATACAGTCACTCTTTTGTCAAATCCAATTGCACTCATTTTTGCCAGTAGTGTCCCATGATCTACCCTTTCATATGCTTTAGACAGGTGAATCGCGATACAATCCATTTGACCTCCTGAATCCAAGATATCTGGTATACCTAGCTGGAATCCTACCAGTTGAGGTTCGATGGAGTAACTTATACTAAACCCGAACTGCCTTCTATCAAACCAGTTATTACTTTCGCAAGCATGTCTAATGTAATCGGAAAGAATGCTTTCCCAAAGCTTACATGCAACGCATATCAAACTTACTGGCCTGTAATTTTCAGCTATATGTCTGTCTGTCTGTCTGTCTGTCTGTCTGTCTGTCTGTCTAACTGTGTTACATGTTTATTATTGTTTGGAAGTGAAAACTGGAGACAACAGAAAACTATTCTCAGGACAGCCGGCGTTGGGGTTCGAACCCACTCGTCTCCTGAATGCAGAGTTTGGGTTCATTGCCCTAGCGCGTCAACACGCGAGATCCCTGGGTTCGGTATTATAGTGTGTGTGTTTTTTACAAGTTGCTTTACGTCACACCGACACAGTTGGGGCGTAACGTTAGGGCCTGCAAAGCTCTAGGGGCCCAGCAGGCTCTTTGAAAAAACCGTATGTAAAATAATACACAGTTTTGGTGGACTTTAATTTATGACTTGATAAATTAAGTGCACTTCGCATAATCGCGTGATGCAGTATATTAGTTACGCATTTCCTAAGTGATAGCACAGTATTGCCAAGTATCCCGAAATTTCAGGAGATCTTCTTTTTTTCTGCAACATACCAGAAAACCAAAAAAGTCGAAATTTAAGGAAAATTAATAACAATGATTAACGGTGCATAATATATTTCTGCCGAAAACCTCTTTCCTCGTCTCACTGGGTGACGTTTTATCGATAACATCACTCGTTAGGTACTTGCCTGCATTCATTTTAGGCTCGAATTACGTAATCTCTCCCCCTTTTATTGAACTCAAAGGGAAGGGAAATCACCGGCCCACATATAGAATACAAAATCTGTATCCTGCTACGACTTCAGAATTGGCATACAAATTCTATACCTGGTGAATAGATTGGGGAGAAAGGGAAGAAGAAGCAGAACGAGAAGAATAACCAGGGAGTACGGGTGGATGAAATCATATATTTTTCTCACAATAACTTCAAATGACTATTGCATTCTGTAATTTAGTTACATTATAACACTTCAGTGCTCGAGAAACTACCGACATTGTCATTAAAACTCCCGAAATATTTACGTACAATCTACCGATTTTTTATTTGTAGATAAGGCAATACTGTAATAGCATTTGAGTGCATGACTCATTCACACATGTGGAGCATGAGTTCATAGTATTTTCGGAAGTCTTATCAGATTTTTTTTTTTTTTTTTTTTTTTTTTTTTTTGCTAGTTGCTTTACGTCGCACCGACACAGATAGGTCTTATGGCGACGATGGGACAGTAAAGGGCTAGGAGTGGGAAGGAAGCGGCCGTGGCTTTAATTAAGGTACAGCCTGGTGTGAAAATGCGAAACCACGGAAAACCATTTTCAGGGCTGCCGGCAGTGGGGTTCGAACCTACTATCTCCCGAATACTGGATACTGGCCGCACTTAAGCGACTTCAGCTATCGAGCTCGGTAGTCTTACCAGAGACCGATCGTCCCTCGCAAACACGTCCTGTAATCCTGTCAGGGAATGGTAATGGATAATTTTAATTCAATTTCCCTGTGATATTATTGATGAGTCGATGACAACATTTGGATGTTCCGGCCAGGACGGTATCAGCTCTAAGCTCGCATAATATTATAAGACCCATTAAAATTTTTTCTTTGAAATTTCACAATAATGAATAATCCCTTTGTTTACATAAATTGACAATATATTGCATTACTTCTTGCTGCTGTGATTGAATTTGTATTAGTTATTCATAGGTTTGCTGTCACTTGGTAGACTATGGCCCTTCGGGGCTGTTGTGCCATGGAGTTAAGTTTTATTCATAGGTTTTACATTTTATTTGAGGGGGCCCGTATAACATTCTTTAACCCCCCCCCCTCCCTGCGACACATACAGGTCTTATGACGACGATGGGTTTGGAAAGAGCTAGGAGTGGAAAGGAAGCAGCCGTGACCTTAATTAATTTGTCTGGTATGAAAATAGGAAACCAAGGAAAAATCATCTTCAGTGCTGCCGACAGTGGCATTCAAACCCATTATCTCCCGAATGCAGGCTGATAGCTGCGTGACTCAAATCACGCAGGCACTTGTTCTGTTTATCAGTATTTACAATAGACACATATACAATAACTTCATCTCCTTCAGAATCTCTCTCTCTCCTCCACACACACTTGGCACGGGGAGAAACTTACAGATATCCACAGTTCTAGCCCTTCAGGCAAGCAACTCAATGTTGAAAACATCCTAGGGATATGAGCTACGAATTTTAGGTAAATAAAATATAATAAAGTATGCGAATTATTCCTAAAATTTACAATTCTTAATCATCGTTATCCGGTCGATTAGATTAGCAGTTTGCCTTTTGCCTTTCACTATCACTACGAGGGTTAATATGAGTCAACGCAGAGTTTCACTTAAGCACCACTACGGGCGCTAATGTGTGTCAAGGCAGAGTTTCACTTAAGCCCTTATAACTACATTCGGTGTGGACATTTTTTCAAAAATCAAAAAAAAAACGCCTGAGGGTATTGAACCAAGGAACACATTACAGAAAGAATAATGTAAATAAATTAATTTGGCTAGGATTTGGATAAAATGAAAACGACTAAAGAAACTAGCGATTTTAGGCAGTTTTTCTCGAATTTAATTTAGTTCGGAAGTGATTTTCGAAATTTGTTTTCTTAGTTTGGTAAAGATAACCAAGATACACAATTTGAAATATTTCCGGGCCCTTTAGCCCTTCAACTTTCGGCACAGTTGAGGAAAGTGCTTAATTTTACGTTTTTCTTAGTATGGAAATCTTTACCTTGCTAAAAAATGTTTTCGACATTAAAACGTAATCAATAAAATATTACGGACCATGTACCAGAAAGATGGACTATACTCAACTGGTCAATTATATGCTGAAGTAAATATACTTAACGTACAGCAGCTATATGCCCTTGAAATGTAGGTACTGATATATTAACAAAAACAAACATATAATTCAGAACATTAACCATGAATATCCAACACGCAATAAGGTGTACGACCGTTTTATGTTATACAAACCCAAACTTAGTATAACAAAATGTAATTTCTTGTACTTCATTGTAAAAGTCTTTAATGTCCTTACAGATTCTTTACAAGCTAAACAAGAAAATGAGCCTGAAACGTCTTTAATCCTGTTTTCATGGATAATAAAACTTTTATTGAAGAAATAACTAAATAAAAATATCACGTCACTTTCTATTCGATGCTGCATCATGTGCTGTTGATCATAACCATCATTCACTTATACCCATACTCGTGCTACAATATTCATTGTTAAACCTACTTTTTCTTTCTTTTTTTCTTTCTTTCTTTCTTTCTTTCCTTGGACCGTTTACCTAGATATTAGGCCGATTTAAATAACAACCGCTAATGAACAAATTTAATTCAGTTAACGCCACTCGAGTACTATCTCCCGTTACATTTTCATCATGTTTATCGCCCCAACACGATTATTTTCTAAACATACGACGGCACATGGACCAAACCCTAGTAATCCTTAATTCCTGTTGTATAACTCAATTTAGTGCATTTCCCAATAACGCTCAAGCAATCAGTTATAAACTAGCATCTCACTAAAGAACAAGTTTAATTCAGTGAACCCCACTTGAGTTGATTCGATCCACCCATCTCACTTTCAGCATTCTGTAACACCACATTTCAAAAGCATCTATTCTCTTTTATTCTGAGCTAGTTATCGTCCATGTTTCACTTAAATACAATACCACGCTTCAGACGAAAGTCTTCAAAAACATCCTTCTAATTCCTACAATCAATGTTCGAGCCAGGCAAATTTCTTTTCTTAACAAAGGCCTTCCTTGTTTGTGCTAGTCTGCATTTTACGTCCTCCTTACTTCTGCCATCATTAGTTATTTTGCTACACAAGTAACAATATTCATCTACTTCCTTTAAGACTTAATTTCCTAATCTAATATTTCCTGCATCACCTGACTTCGTTCGACTGCACTCCATTACGTCTGTTTTGGACTTATTTATTCTCATCTTCCACTCCTTCCTCAAGACTCTGTCCATACCATTCGGCATTTTCTCTAGATCTTCTGCGGACTCAGATATCATCGACAAATCTCCAGGTTTTGACTTCCTCCAATACACTGTATATCTGGCGAGCCGAACTTGTCCACGGAGACTCCCGGCACTAAAAGCCATACGCCACTTTTTTATCAGTTTTGTCATCTCATAGTCCGTCGTAAGTCAATTGTGTGAATTAGTTCTGGTTGCAACGCAATCGAATTAGTGTGAGCAATGTAAGACTAATGCCGCTGTCGACCTTGAGAGAAACAAAGGTAGAAAGAACGGTATGAAGCAATAACAGGTTGCCGTGGTCATTTCTCATATTCCACTGTAATTACATGGAACTTCTCAACTAGGAACAACTTACCATACAATTTGTTGAGTTCATTCTTGCGCTCATTGCTGATGTGTGTGAATGGTGTCTTCTACCAGCATTCTGTGTCCTGGGAAGGCATTACAACCCGGTAGCAGAGTCTCTCTCTCTCTTTTTTACAATTTGCTTTACGTCGCACCGACACAGATAGGTCTTACGGCGACAATAGGATAGGAAAGGCCTAGGAGTGGACTGGTGTGAAAATGAGAAACCACGGAAAACCATCTTCAGGGCTGCCGACAGTGGGGTTCGAACCCACTATCTCCCGAATACTGGATACTGGCCGCACTTAAGCGACTACAGCTATAGAGCTCGGTAGCAGAGTCTCTAAACCTATAATATTAAAAGAAGCGTTTTGACAGACAGGACTAGAGGGAAGAGAATTGCACGTGCCATTGCACGATATTGACACATTCCTGCATTTCTTTCTCCTTCCCCTCGCTTCCGACTCACTTGTTCGTTCGTTAAAGTGAGAGGTTTCAAAACTCCAAGCAACACGAGCCGGCCAGCAGGCTTATCTCCATGGCAACCGCAGTAGGTCCGCCCTCGTTTTCATGGCAACAGTAGCTCCTGCTCCATTCCCCCCCCCCCCCTCCCCCACAAGGCAGGCAGTAACCGAACCTTCCTCTAAGAGCTTTCAATATTGCCACTATAGTATCGGATCAAGGCGGCCACGGCTCGAATCCAAACCAATGCATGTAGGAATGTTGAAAATATCACGTCATTGTAGATCCTAAAGGGACTAGGACCTGAAAAGAAGTGGACAATCCGGCAAATGTCTGGTGTGAAAACGGGAAACCAGGGAAAACTATCATTAGGACACCCGGCGGTGAATGTTGATTGAAATACTATCAGTATGATAAAGTCCGACTCATTGGCTGAACGGTCAGCGTACTGGCCTTCGGTTCAGAGGGTCCCGGGTTCGATTCCCGGCCGGGTCGGGGATTTTAACCTTAATTGGTTAATTCCACTGGCACGGGGGCTGGGTGTATGTGTTGTCTTCATCCTCATTTCATCCTCATCATGACGCGCAGGTCGCCTACGAGAGTCAAATAGAAAGACCTGCACCTGGCGAGCCGAACCCGTCCTGGGATATCCCGGCACTAAAAGCCATACATTTCATTTTTTCAGTATGATAAAAACACCACGGTACCCAGGATGGCAGTGGACGGCGTAGTTTGAACAGAGAATTGTCATGAATGGAATGGTGGGGGACTGTTGATCTAATAACCTCTTCCTCCTCTTCTTCTCTTCTTCCTGATATTTTTCCCAACTTATTTTGGTCAGCAAGGTATTTCTATTTGGCCCAATTTTACAGTAGGATGCCCTTCCCGACGTTGTGTGACGGGATGTATTCACTACTGTGTGTTTCTTTGGTGGTTGTTACTATGATCCTTTGTATGTAGACGAAGGACAGTGTTATTAAGACAAACACAAGTACCCAGTCCCCGAGCAAGACGAATTAACCATATGAAGTTCAAATCCACGATCTGATCGGGAATCGAACACAGAACCCTATGAACTGAAGCCCAGTTCACTGACCATTCAGCCAAGGACCCGAACGTTTAACTAATAATAATAATAATAATAATAATAATAATAATAATAATAATAATAATAATAATAATAATAATAATAATAATAATGTTTTATTTATTTAATCCGTTTTCCCTCCAGGGGTGGTTTTTCCTTAGACTCAGCGAGAAACCCCACCTCTACCGCCTTAAGTACAGTGTCCTGGAGCGTGAGACTTCGGGTTGGGTGATACAACTGGGGTGGAGGACCAGTATCTCGCAAAGGCAGCCTCACCTGCTATGGTAAACAGGGGCCTGGTGGGGGATGGGAAGATTAGAAGGGATAGGGAAGAAAGCGGCCATGGACTTAAGTTAGGTACAATCTCAGCATTTGCCTGGAGAAGAAGTGGGGAAACCACGGAAAGCCACTTTGAGGATGGCTGAGGTGGGAATCGAACACCCGCCCCTCTACTCAGTTGACATCCCTGGCTGAGTGGACTCCGTTCCAGTGATTGTACCACTCTTTTCCAAATTTCGTGGCAGGGCCGGGATTCGAACCTGGGCCTCCGGGGGTGGTAGCTAATCACACTAGCCACTACACCACAAAGATTATTATTATTATTATTATTATTATTATTATTATTATTATTATTATTATTATTATTATTATTATTATTACCGACCGCGTTGGCCATGCGGGAGATAGTAGGTTCGAAGCCCACTGTCGGCAGCCCTAAGGATGTTTTTCCGTGGTTCCCATTTGCACGGTCGCTTCCTTCCAACTCCAAGTCGTTTCCTATCCCATCGTCACCACAGCACCTATTAGTGTCGGTGCGACGTAAAGCAAATAGTAAATTATTACTATAATAGAGAAAGAGCGCCACTTGAACCAACCTGCAATAATAGACAGCATCTTCACTGCAACAATCGTCCGGAACACGAACGTAATGCATGATCATCTTGGGAGAAAGAAAGCTGACATAAAGGTGTCAAGAGGTGGGTAAACCAACGCATGATGTAATTCTGCAACCTCTCTCTTGATGACTAAGGAAAGTGCTGAGAACGTATTCCTCTCCTTTACTATCATTGTCCTGCGTGCTGCAATCTACTGTGTGTTCCGCTTGACACGAATAGGGCTGTCATGCGCGCGGTATTTGCCGGTTACTTTTGATCAGTGACGGTTCATGCAGGGCTTTTGGGCGCCACCCCGCCACCTTTTCAAAAACATATTAACGTTATTTCACTCTGTAATTTATTACATAAAGAGATAGATAAATGTAGCGAATTTGAACTTACGTGGTGTTATACAATGTTATCTTTATTATTTCGGCTCTAAACATTTTTCTTTTCTATTTTCAAGAAAATGGCATAGGCTTTCAGACCGTGGCTGCTGTCCAGCAAGCACGATGTTATCTTTTGAGTCTTGAGGTGGTCGGGCTCTGGCAAGGAGAACCCTCAGTAGGTTCCTAGAGTTAGCATGTGTGCGGGGTGCGGGAGGAGCCTGGAATGATATGAGTTTGTCAGGGGAAGGGTAGAGTGCATAGGGTAATGAAATGAAATGGCGTATGGCTTTTGATGATGCTTGGTGTTTTAAGGGGCCCAACATCGTAGGTCATCGGCCCCCGTATGGCTTTTAGTGCCGGGAGTGTCCTAGGACATGTTCGGCTCGCCAGATGCTGGTCTTTCGAGTTGATGCACGTAGGCGACCCGCGCGTCGTGATTAGGATGAAATGATGATGAAGACAACACATACACCCACCCCCGTGTCAGCGAAATTAACCAATCATGGTTAAAATTCCCGACCCTACCGGGAATCGAACCCGGGACTCCTGTGCATACGGGTGTAATCGCTGAATGGCGGAGCCCTTACCAACAACGCCAACCAATTTACAACGTACCTAGGCTCCCCCCCTCCACCATTCTTACATTAATTGTTGTTAGAAATTAATTCCAAAACAGTTTACAAAACAATGAATTCCATTACACTGACTATTTAAACCATTCGGTTCTATAAAGAAGCTAAAATAAAGATTCAAAATATAACCATAACGTGAAGGCACTATTTGTAGGGTGGCCAAATTGTTAAATACGTTGTCATTCCTTGAAACATGAGCAAGGACAGAGGAATTCGGGAGAGCACTGTTTATTTGTTTTATGAATGTTGTTATTACCACTTGTGATTGTGATCAGTGAAATAGTGCAATGCCGTGGTAGTCGGGATTGCATTAGCTGTTAGCCTGTTAATGAAAATCCGCAGCCTGTTTCCGGTCATTCGACCGGGTCAGGAATGGAATGAATGAAGCCCCTTCAGGCGGCGAGGATATGGAATGTGCCGGCTGCCGAAGCCTGTCGCACTCCTTTGGGGCAATGATAAATGACTGACAGATGAGATGAAATGATAATGGAGAGTGTTGCTGGAATGGAAGATGACAGGGAAAACCGGAGTACCCCGAGAACTACATACCTGTCCCGCCTCCGCTTTGTCCAGCACAAATCTCACAGACTGGCCGGGATTTGAACCACGGTATCCAGTGGTGAGAGGCCGGCGCGTTGCCGCCTGAGCCACGGAGGCTCTTAGCCTGTTAATGTGTGTGAACAAATGCCATTGTAGTGTAGTTAATTAATGTAGTAGTGCAAGCAGATTTCTGTTCAGCCATTGTCATCGGATTATTATTATTATTATTATTATTATTATTATTATTATTATTATTATTATTATTATTATGGTCCGGCTCCATGACTGAATGGTTATCGTGCTGGCCTTTGGTCACAGGGGTCCCGCGTTCGATTCCCGGCAGCGTCGGGAATTTTAACCATAATTGATTAATTTCGCTAGCACGGGGGCTGGGTGTATATGTCGTCTTCATCATCATTTCATCCTCATCACGACGTGCAGGTCGCCTACGGGAGTCAAATCAAAAGACCTGCATCTGGCGAGCCGAACGTGTCCTCGGACACTCCCGGCACTAAAAGCCATACGCTATTTCATTTCATTATCATTATTATTATTATTGTTCATCTAAAAGTATCGTGGTGCCGGTCAGTGAAAACTGGACCAATTGGGGAGGAGAAAGAGATGCCGCAGAGTAAAATATCACGAACCGCCACTGCTTTTGATCATTTGTTCGTACGTCACATTCACATTTTAACCACCTTTCTTAAGGTTTACTTTGCATCGTGTTACTCCAGTTCTCACCCGGTTGAGAATCTTCCAGTTCCGCTTGCCATGTTCTGGAGGTCCTGTACCTAAGATTACGATATCAAGAGTCACTTACAACTATCAGTTTGTTTGCTTCAGTAGTCTCAGGTTCGATACGATGCGTTACACCTTTTAACAAGGATGTGTTTTTGGTCTATCTCCAATTAGCGTTGTCAGTTTTCCGACACAATTGTAACCATAGCAACCAGTGTTCGTGTATGTACACTAGGTCAGTGACGCCATCTTACTGTGCGATTTCTTCCTGTAACTAAGAGCTTGAGAAAACCTCGTATCAAGCGACTCCATTTATATTCCTGAGTCCAGAGTTAAAATCCTTGAACAGGCCGGAAAACGAACCCAGGGCCTTGGAATAAGAGAGAGGCACGCTACTTCTACACCACAGGGAAAATATTAATAACCATAATAATAATATGTCACCTGTCATTCCAGCAACACTCTCCAATATCATTTCATTTCATCTGTCAGTCATTAAAATCATTGCCCCAGAGAAGCGCGTCAGGCTTTGGCAGTCGGCACAGCTCCTATCCTGTGTATAGTATTATTATTAGTGTGGCCAGCTTCCATCCCCCGGAGGCCCGGTTTCGATTTCCGGCTCCGCCACGAAATTAGAAAGAAAGAAAGATTATATTCACGAGGTCGAGAATGTCTCTCTTTTTTTTTTTTTTTTTTCGCAATTCACGAGTCTTGTCATTCTTTTGTGGAAACACTCATTTTCTTTCGATTTACCGTAACTCTTTACCTCCCTGCGGTTGAAGCCAAAGGATGCATTTAAAGGATGTATCATCTGTACCCCTCCATGTCGTAAGAGGCTACTAAGAGGGGAAAAACCAAACTCGCTATCTCGTCTTCTAAGCCCAAAAGCATACCGGTATCCATGATTTTGTACATTTCCGCAAGACGGAGAAAATATACGAGTGGGAAGTTTTTCCGATCAAGAAGGAACTTACCGCGTGAGTTAGCTGCGCGGTTTGGGTTTGTTCGGGAGATTTTGGTTCGAACTCCACTGTAGGTAGCTCTGAAGATAATTTTCGGAAGGTTTACACACTTATACTCCACGCTGTGCCATGATTTTCCTGGTGTGAAAATGGGAAACAATGGAAAACCATCTTCAAGACTACACACAGTGGGGTTTTAACCCACTCTCTCCCGAATTCAAGCTGATAGCGACGTGACCCACACCAGACAGGCACTTGCTCGATTTTTCTTTTTTCGGAATTTGCTGATTAATGGTCGATTGTCGAAACATGATTTAGCGCTTTCTATAAAAAATATGCACAACCTATCCCGTCTTCGCTTTGTCCAGCAAAAAATCTCACATGAATTGACCGGGAATGGAACCACGGAACCCAACGGTAAGAAGCCGGCGCGCTTCCGCCTTAGCCACGGAGGCTCGATTTCCTTCCTCATACATGATGATTATTTTATTTGCGAATTGACAATTTTATTTTTTCTTTGAAGTTTCCTCTTCCTCCAGTACTCCTTCATATGCTGTTCCTTCTGTTCATCCGTCCAGGCTCTTTCCATCTTTGCAGTTCATTGAACTTGAAACCCTTCCCAATTTTGAACCATGGTCCGAAATGTTTTCCTGTCTAACATCTGAACTTCCTGGATGCTGGACGTCTCTAGATCTTTACGCACTTCCTTAATCCATGCCGTCGTTGTCTTATTGTTCCACAGGGAGTCGAATAACTTTCTGGTTAGTCCGGTTTAGTCCATTCTGTAAAAATGTCCGAGAAACGATAATCTCCTCTTTTTCACGGTCTCTGAAATTGTTTTCACATTTTTGTATACTTCATTATTGTTCCGAAGTTTTCATCCGGTTTCAGTCTGGATTGGGCCTAAGATTTTCTGTAGTATTCTTCTTTCTAGGATCTCCAGCTTCTCCAACTTGTAATACATGGAGAGGCATTCGCTGGCATACAGACATTCTGTTTTTAATACAGTGTTGTAACGCCTTATTTTGTCATTCCATGAGATGCATTTCTTGTTGTAGATGTTTTTAGTCTATACGATTATTATTATCATTATTATTGTCGGCCTCTGTTGTGTATCGCTTAGCGTGATTAGCTGCAATCCCTGGTGTTCCGAGTTCGATTCCCGGCTCTGCCACGAAATTTGAAAAGTGGTACGAGGGCTGGAACGGGGTCCACTCAGCATCGGGAGCTCAACTGAGTAGAGGTGGGTTCGATTCCCACCTCAGCCATCCTCGAAGTTGTTTTCCGTGGTTTCCCACTTCTCCCCCAGGCAAATGCCGGGATGGTACCTAACTTAAGGCCACGGCCGCTTCCTTCCCTCTTCCTTGTCTATCCCTTCCAATCTTCCCATTCCCCCACAAGGCCACTGCTCAGCATAGCAGGCGAGGCCACCTGGGCGATGTACTGGCCCTCCTCCCCAGTTGTATACCCGGGCCCAAAGTCTGAAGCTCCAGGACACTGCCCTTGAGGCGGTAGAGGTGGGATCCCTCGCTGATTCCGAGGGAAAAACCAATCCTGGTGGGCAAATAGATTAAGAAAGAAAGAAATATTATTATTATTATTATTATTATTATTATTATTATTATTATTATTATTATTATTATTATTATTATTATTAACTGTATTTATTTAGCAGGCCTACTCAATAAAGGTTATATTGGCTACAGAATGTCCAGTATTAAACAATGGTGTACCATCACCGCGTAAGGAGCGTGATAGCTCACTGACAGCATTTTCGCGACTGCATCTACATCTACAACAAGAAATGCATCTCATGGAATGACAAAATAAGGCGTTACAACACTGTATTAAAAACAGAATGTCTGTATGCCAGCGAATGCCTCTCCATGTATTACAAGTTGGAGAAGCTGGAGATCCTAGTTTATAAAATTATTTGTATTTTACCAACACATTGCTTATTATCAGGGGTTGCTGAATAGAATATTGAGTGGCAGGCTGAGTAGCTCAGGCGGTAGAGCGCTAGCCTTCTGACCCCAACTTGGTAGTTCGATCCTGGCTCAGTCCGATGGTACTTGAAGGTCCTCAAATACGTCAGCCTCGTGTCGGTAGATTTATGGCACGTTAAAGAACTCCTGCGGAACGAAATTTCGGCACCTTGGCGTCTCCGAAAACCATACAAATGTACTTAGGGGAACGCAAAACTATTCTTATTATTATTCACAACGCTGTGCCCAACTAAGGAGCGCGATTTAATTTATTTAGCAGATGAATTTGCTTTCTTTTCTTTACAGAATCTCTTCATCCTCTTGCTGAGGTTTTTTCTTTCGTTCTTCTGTCGATGCAGTGATTGTTCTCATCTTGGGTTTTTCAACAAAATGATATTTGTTCGCCAACGTTCCAAAGCTAGGCCTATCCCATATAATTTCACCTGTTATGCTGATTTCTCGAAGGTCTTTTTCAGTTTGGATTATCCAATTATTCTTGACTTTTAGTGAGAAGACATAATTAAATATCTTTTTAGTAAGTCGATACATGTCCGGCTCCGCGGTGTAGGGGGCAACGCGTCCACTGGTCACCCGGCGGCCCCGGGTTCGATTCCCGGCCGGGCCAGGGGTTTTAATTGTAAATGATTAATATCCCTGGCCTGGGGACTGGTGTTTGTGTCGTCCTTAACGTTCCCTTCCTCACATTCAACACTTTACACTTCCGCCATTTACAAAATACACGCAGGTTCCTCACATATGGTGCAAGTAGGAGCAAAAGATCTTTCTAAGTCGACGTCCAGAACAAATATCATTAAAAAAAGTCAATACACAGAAAACAACATCTGGTAACTCAGTTTGGCAAAGTTCCTCAGGTGAATAATGTCAAATAATTAACGGAAATCATCCAGCCATCCGGATTAAATCATGAAGCAAGCAAAGAATTTCTAAATTACAAAAAAGCCTATAGCATCACGTGGAACAAGTACAACAAAAAAATCAATATCTCGGTGGAGTAAATTAAAACACCTTTAAGCTGTAATTAAGCCTGAACCATTATACGCATCAGAAAACTTTATACAAGAAAGGAAAATCCTCAGAAAGATCTTTGGCCCAGTATGCATGGAAGTAGTGTGGATGAAAAGGAGGTCTCAGCATTCTGAGAAAATATCAGACATTATTATTATTATTATTATTATTATTATTATTATTATTATTATTATTATTATTATTATTATTATTATTAAACGTTGAATGGAAAACTTCCCTCTTTTATTCACAACCTAAAGTTGTCTCTTTTCATTTCTGTTTCAGACACAGGGCTTTTTTAAATTCATTATTTCCACGACCTCTGAGGAAGAAAGAAGATGGGGAGTAAGGTCGCACTCATACTCACCACGATAGTCAGCATTGCTTCTTCGTACCCGGTAAGTTCTAAATTTTTACATCACGGCTCTGGGACGGTGTTTTGTAGGATGTTCTGGTAAATGAATGTAATATATAATATTAAACAAGGTAAGTCTCATTTTGTGATTTATTGTACAGCTTGCCTCAGCTCCATGAATAAGGGAGACATATTTCATTTTGTATTTTACGACGAACCTAAAACCTAGTCGATTCTTCGAACTGCAGTGGTATCAACAGATGAAGCTGACTTCAATATCTCAGACCGTAATACCAAAATATAGACGGTGGGAATGGTAGGGTAATAGGTGCCGACTGTTACAGGTTATGGCTTGACCCACAGAACTACATTTCGTCGAACAATGTTCGCACATTTGAATTCATTCCACCAGCAACTCCGAGCTGAATGTTAAAAGGGACATGCTTTATCGAAAAAGGTGGTGTCAACTTTCCTGTACCTTAATTAAGGCCATGGCCGCTTCCTTCCTATTCCGAGCCCTTTCCTGTCCCATCGTCGCCATAAGACCTATCTGCGTCGGTGCGATGTAAAGCAACTAGCAAAAAAAAAAAAAAAAAGAGAAACTTTCCTACGTTAAAATCATTAAAAATTAATAGAGCCTATTTCCAATTATCTCAAATTACAGGCCTCGAATGTAGTTTATTGATCCCTCCGTTATAACGAGGAACTCTCTTGGATCGTCACGGAAAGCTCTCAAGAGGACATTGTTGATCTACATGGTGAATAGTGCAACAGTCAGCTTTTCAGCGCCGCAGTCACAACTTGGAGAAGTTATTTTGTACCGTTTGTACTGGAAATTGGCACACCTGCCAGTGTTGGTTCTTATTCGGTTAAGAACCGACCAGATTTTGCATAGCAGTTCAGAACCAGTTAGCTTGGACGATATGCACGGCAACTTAAGTTGGTTCGTCGTAGCATTGATCTGCCATGTCTGTCTTCAGAGTAATTAATATTAAACCCGTTGTCAACTAACATTCTTGAAGTTTTCGGGGGTGGGTGACGAGAGTAAAGCCTTCCTTTACTGATGGTTGGGATGTCTGCATGAACAGAGAGGTGAGGATTTTAATGTTGGAAACATTTCTTAGCAAAGTACGGGTCACCATACTACGAAAAACGCAAAATTAAGCAATGTTCTCAATTGTGTCGAAAGTTAAGGGCTAGAGAGCCAGGAAACGTTTCAAATTGTGAGTCTTGGATAGCTCCATCAAACTAAAACAACAAATTTCGAAAATCACTGTCGGCTTAAATGCAGTTCCGGAAAAACACCCTAAAATCGCCTTTTCCCTACTCGTTTTCTTTTTTATTCAAATCGTAGCCAAACTTATTTACATAATTCTTCCTGTAATGCATTCCTTGCTTCAATACCCCCCAGGTTTTTTTATTTTTGAAAAATGTAATTAGGGATTAAGTGCATTGACTCACATTAGCGCTCGTAGTTGTACTTAAGTGAAACTCTGCATTGACTCACGTTAGCGCTCGTAGTGGTACTTAAGTGAAACTCTGCATTGACTCACGTTAGCGCTCGTAGTGGTACTTAAGTGAAACTCTGCATTGACTCACGTTAGCGCTCGTAGTGGTACTTAAGTGAAACAATGCATTGACTCACGTTAGCGCTCGTAGTGGTACTTAAGTGAAACTCTGCATTGACTCACGTTAGCGCTCGTAGTGGTACTTAAGTGAAACTCTGCATTGACTCACATTAGCGCTCGTAGTGGTACTTAAGTGAAACTCTGCATTGACTCACATTAGCGCTCGTAGTGGTACTTAAGTGAAACAATGCATTGACTCACATTAGCACTCGTAGTGGTACTTCAGTGAAACTCTGCATTGACTCACATTAGCGCTCGTAGTGGTACTTAAGTGAAACTCTGCATTGACTCACATTAGCGCTCGTAGTGGTATTTAAGTGAAACTCTGCATTGACTCACATTAGCGCTCGTAGTGGTACTTAAGTGAAACAATGCATTGACTCACATTAGCGCTCGCAGTGGTACTTATGTGAAACTCTGCATTGACTCACATTAGCGCTCGTAGTGGTACTTAAGCGAAACTCTGCATTGACTCACATTAGCGCTCGTAGTGGTACTTATATGAAACTCTGCATTGACTCACATTAGCGCTCGTAGTGGTACTTAAGTGAAACAATGCATTGACTCACATTAGCGCTCGTAGTGGTACTTAAGTGAAACTCTGCATTGACTCACATTAGCACTCGTAGTGGTACTTAAGCGAAACTCTGCATTGACTCACATTAGCGCTCGTAGTGGTACTTAAGTGAAACAATGCGTTGACTCACATTAGCGCTCGTAGTGGTACTTAAGTGAAACTCTCATTGACTCACATTAGCGCTCGTAGTGGTACTTAAGCGAAACTCTGCATTGACTCACATTAGCGCTCGTAGTGGTACTTAAGTGAAACTCTGCATTGACTCACATTAGCGCTCGTAGTGGTACTTAAGCGAAACTCTGCATTGACTCACATTAGCGCTCGTAGTGGTACTTAAGTGAAACAATGCATTGACTCACATTAGCGCTCGTAGTGGTGCTTAAGTGAAACTCTGCATTGACTCACATTAGCGCTCGTAGTGGTACAGAAAGGCAAACTAGGAATCTAATCGACCGGATAAAGATGATTAAGAAAAAGATTAATTTTAGGAATAAATAAAGAATATATTCTCATACTTTATTACATTTTATTTGCCTAAATTTTGTAGCTCATATCTCTAGGATGTTTTCAACATTGAGTTACTAGCCTAAAGGACTAGAACTGTGGGTTTTGTTAATAGTGTTTCGTCCACATACATTGAAGTAGTTGAATACTACCGGATGCCATGAGCAATGGAGAGCTGAAAGATGTAAATCTTTAAAAGTAGTAGCATACCCGATCATGGGTATGTTTCATATGCCTTTTATTATACGTTTCGTTTCCACAAGTTCATTAAGGTAGAAATAGCGCCCTTTGAACAAACACTCCTCAAATGAAAATTCGGTATGCAGTCAAGTCTCTTTCTACGGCAGAGATGTTACGTGTCTGTTTTTTTTTTTATCAAATGTATGGCGTATATTTCTCTACCCAGTACACATAAAATCTCTTTTTTTTTAAAAAAAAAAAGTTAGACTTGACCAGTTTTTGCACCGAGGTCTTCAATATTGAGAACACTTTTCAGTGAACAGTGAATAACTGAGGGTTACGTGACCATCTACACTACATACATTTCACAAGCCGGATCATCTCTAAAACCGAACACTTTGTAATGTGCTTATCCGTGACCCCTGCTGTACGGTGTTCGGAGAACTGGAAGAAAGTTATATCGGGAGCTACTTCCTCGTACTTTCTCTGGCACGGAACACAATTATTGACCTCTGTGCTGTGGAGCTTAGTCATTCTACATCAGAGGCTGCACTTATGACGTAAGAGCCAGCAACTGCATCATCGCTCGCCATTTTCATTCTCACCTATCGAAAACCAAACCTCAAACCGTTATTATACAAGGCTGGGAAATGGGCAATGAGAAGTAGGGCCACGGAATTTAGTTTTCAGTTCTCCTTGACACGCTCGTGAATGTTTGAATGAGTACTTCGCTTGCGCAATTTTATGACTAAGAAGAGCGCACCTAGCGGAGAAATGGTGCGTTTCACGACCAGCGAGGCCTTGTACTTCCCAGCCTTGTAAAATAGCGTAAGCAAGGCCTCAAAACCCATGACGCAACGGCCCCGAAGGGCCATGGTCTACAAAGCGACCGCTGCTCACCCCGAAGGCACGACGGTCCCCTAGGCCGTTATTCTTGGCTTCCTATACCAGAGCCGTTATCTCACCGTCAGATAGCTTCTCAATTGTAATCACGTAGGGTTAGTGAACCTCGAACCAGCCCTCTTGCCGGGAATCGAACCCAGGGACTCGGGGTAAGACGCAAGTACGCTACAACTACACCCCGAGGCCGGCAATTCTTACCCACACTCCCAATGACACATATTGCCCTTTTTTTACTGTTCCCTACGTCAGCTATCAAATGCAAAACCCCTTGGTGTTATTCAACAGGAGAAGACTATATACCGATAACAGATTTTATCCTTTCCACACCGCATTATCATCATCTCACGCCCAAAAGCGCAGGACGCCCATGCGTGTCAAGTAGATATCTCCGTAGGCCATGCGATATCGCATAATCAAAAGAGTAATTTTAGCATTAGTTTTATATCTCACACTAAGGAATTCTAAGCAGAATGCTATACACGTTGTGAGTAAGATTTTATTAGATTGCATTGCTCTTAACGTTACCCCTGAAACACCACTGGGAGGTCGCCATACGTCGCTTCTCATGTAAAATCCGGGTTAAGGAGTTTTCATTACAATTACAATTACAATGGCAGACCCCGTTTCCTACTGCCCGTCACAGCCGAGTTTGGGAGTTTCGATTATAATGGAAGAAGCCTTTGCCTACTGCCAGTCACAATCGATTTGGGGAGTTTTCATCCTACTTCCAGTATATTAGACTTTGGGAGTTTTCACTATAATGTTAGACTCCCGTTTTCTACAGTAAGTCACAATCGATTTGGGGAGTTTTCATTATAATGGCAGGCCACTTTGCCTACTATCAATCACAATCTATACTGACCTTTCTAAGTGTTCATCAGAAAAGTAATCAACTTTGGCGGTAAGACATCTAAACTGATTCAGAATGAATATATTTTAGCAAGCTTCGAAATTTTTTTAGGCATTACAGAATGTTGTAACTATGTAGATGAGCTATATTTCAATTAGTGTTTGGATTTAAATGTCACCAGGTATTTTGCGAATAGCAATGTTTATCAGGATATTTCTGCATAGAAAATAAAGTGAAGAACTTATGAGTTTTGGTTGTAGAAAAGGATATCCAGTAACAGCGACCGCTGTGATCAAACTGAGGCGTGCAAACAAATCGTCATTCCTTTTCAATCAGTATTAAGAAGAAGAACTGGGTGAGTTGGCCGTGCGGTTAGGGGCACAAAGTTGTGAGCTTGCATGCGGGAGATAGTGGGTTCGAACCCTACTGTCGGCAGCTCTGAAGATGGTTTTCTTTGGTTTCCAATTCTCACACCAGGCAAATGCTGGGACTGTACCTTAATTAAGGCCACTCCTAGCCCATCATCACCATAAGACCTATCTGTGTCTTAGCGACGTAGAGCAAATTGCAAAATAAAAAATTAAAAAAAGTATTAAGAAGACCTATTTGTAACCGAACAGTTAATGTGAACGAACGTGCCTGACAAAGCCTCAAGGTTAATGTCGGTATCCACTTATCACACCTGTAGTCTTGAAATCGGAATTTGCTCTTCTATAAATGTCAGAAGGAAATCTAACCAGTTGGTATTCCGCAACAGTATTGTTAGAACAACATACTATTATTTAAAAACACTCACGTACACACAATATTAGTCTTCCGTCCTTGGAGGTAGACAAGCAATACATTGACTGTGAAGCAGTGAATCTTGTAGTAGAAAGTAAAGTTTGATCAGGTGACCAACGCGCATATAACAACCAAACTGGAGGGCAAACATACCTAGGTTAGAAATTGCATGGCAAAGTAAGCTGTGGAATCTTATTACTGCAAACACGCACGGGTGCTCTCCAAACCAGAACATAGTAAACAACTCTCTGATATGAACTTGAAAAAATTCTGTGCTTATTTGCAAATAACACCATGACCTCACTACTGCAAAATTATTGAGTGAGAAAAGGGGTGAAAGATCTACACAATGTGTTGAGTTTGGAACACAGAGTCACAATCGATTTGGGGAGTTTCATTATAATGGCAGTCCACTTTGCCTACTGCCAGTCGCAATCTATACTGACCTCTAAGTGTTTATCCGCACTCTTAGGTGGACCAGTGAGGAGGGTGGTGATGATTATTATTTTAAGAGGAAGTACTATTGGACAACCAGCCTCTTTTAACACTAATCAGAGAAAACATTGAAGCGGTCCGACAGTTCGAAGAATGAAGGTATCGGCCAAAGAAAGACGAGGACACGAAAGGCATGTATATGGAAGACTTCCTAGAACTCGAATGCTCTAATACCGTCGGGGTCGGAAAAGAACGAGAGTTGACCAAGCGAGGTCAGATAGGATAGTTGAAAGTGAGGTGTCTGGCCCAAGTAAGTGGAAGCAATGTAGAACTCGGCTAATGGGCACCTGGTCGCCAACCCATGCTCCGTTTAAGTCGCCTCTTACGACAGAAGAAGATACCGTGGGTGTTATTCTATTGCCCCCGTACACAAGGGAAAAACCAGTGGCGCCTTTTCTGTTTCTAACTCTCCCTGCTACTATTTCTTTCATGAAAGCATCATTTTCGAAAATAGAATGTATGCAAAACTATCTAAGAAATTGTGTGATCCGATACAGATTCAGTTCATCTTAAAACGTCTTAATTTAATAACTGCAGCCAGATACAACCAAATGACAATTCCTGTAGTTAATATTTTTTTTCCAACCCTTCAACAAAAAATCATGAGATCACCTTTCCTGTGCAGATTGACATTTCGGTGAATTATTTATTTATTTAATAATCTATTTATTTATTTAATTTATTTAATCATCTATTTATTTATTTATTTATTTACTGCGCCGGAAGTCTTTGCAGGACCCCTTAATCCCTGGGCCCATCTGCATTGCCGACCTTGCATGCCGTGATGTTACGCCACTGAGAAGATCTAAAAGAGGAGAGATTTAAAATTGCGAAAGCCCAATGACACACAAGTCTAAAAAAAAGTCTCGCGTGCAATTATGTCTAGCAATAAAGGAGGTCTAACAGCGCTTCTGCTATGTGGTAATAACAGTCGGCGGATGTAGAGTGGGTCTCGGCCCACAAGTGGTCACAGCTGGTCCGTGGTCCGACAGCGCTGCACTCCGACCGGCCAATCGAGCAAAGGAGAGGTGGCCACGGCTCTACCGTGGCTCTACGCCTGTGTTTTTGGGAGACGGGACAGGACTGGACCTCACGGCTGGCCCCAACCGTCGGATGTCCTGAGAATGGTTTTTAGTGGTTTTCCATTCTCCTGCATCAAGGCGAATGCCAAGATATTACTTAGTATTGGACACGGCCACCAACCCCCTCCCCTTCTCCGAACATCTCCTTCACCGAACAAATCTCCCGGCCTGAGAGACGGCGTCACCGTCTAAGAGGCCCCCTTCAGGGGAGTAATGAACACATTAGTAGTAGTAGTAGTAGTAAAGCATGGAGTTGTGGATAGACCTACAGTAGTGATGGGATAATCGAATAATTTTAATAATCGAATAGCCTCCATCCGATTATCTAAATAATCGAATATATTTTCGAACAAAATAATCGAATAAAATAATCTAACGAGTTTCAGATATCATTCAGTTGTCTCGCATAGAATATTCGGATGCGTCATGCGGATGGATAATGGATTGAAATAAGCGAATAGATGAACTCTTATGATGAGTTTCCAAACATATCTCCAAATAATATTGAAACTAAACGAATGAATTAATTGTCTTAATAACATCACTTTTCATTCGATAATTTCGAAAGCATTCACTGTTCAATTGCCTCATTCATTCGAATGCAGTTCCGAATGAATAATCGAAAAAATAATCGATTGGAAAAATTCACTACTCGATAGCCTCATTGATTTGAATGGAGTTTCGAATGAATAATAACATATAATCAAAAAGTAATCGAATGGAAAAATTCACTATTCGATTGACTCATTCATTTGATTGGCTCATTCATTCGATTGAATAATCGAAAAATAACCTAATGGGAAATATGATAAAATAATCGAATAAGCGATTATTTGTATTCGATTATCCCATCACTAGATAGAACTCGGGTTCTCGTATTCTAAGGCGGGAAACTTGTGACAAAATATCGCTTAAGTTGTGTACTTGGATCACTTTCACAGGGCTACGTTATCTGCTGTAGCTCGAGGTCTATATCCGTTTTTCATTTACCAGTTTCTATGGCCATGGCGCTATTGGAGCTGTTCAATCATACATTTTATCATAGTATATTTATGAGCGCAGTAGAGAGAATACTTGTCTAGCAACTCTATAAGTCTCTGGTAAGACCCCAACTAGAGTATGGTTTCAGTGTATGGGACCCTCATCAGGATTACTTAATTCAAGAACTGAAAAAAAAAAAAAGAGAGAGAGAGAGAGAGAAGAGCATCTCGATTTGTTCTGGGTGATTTCCGACAAAGAATAGCGTTACAAAAATGTTGCAAAGTTTGGCCTGGGAAGACTTGGGAGAGGGGAGACGAACTGCTCAAGTAAGTGGTATGTTCCGAGCTGTCAGTGGAGAGATGGCGTGGAATGACATCAGTAGACGAATAAATTTGAGTGGTGTCTTTAAAAGCAGGAAAGATCACAATATTAAGAATTTGGGACAAATATTCCTTTTTAAGAAAGGGATTGGAAAAATTACTTACCAAGGAAGATGTTCAATACATTTCCGATTTCTTTGCAGACATTTAAGAAAAGGCCTGGAAAACAACAGATAGGGAATCTGCCACCAAATACACTAGAGACAATACGCGACACTCAGCGAGATATCGAGGGACAGCTATTAGAGCTCTCTCTAGCGGATGGACCTGAGAACTACTGTTTCTGTCATAAGAGCACATGTATTTGTGTGTGAAGTTTTTGGTGTTATTTATGCATTTGCAGTGAGTCGACATAATAAAATAGTAGCGTGTGTCATTCCTTGAGATCTCCTCTCAACATGAGGGAAAAGGTATTTGCTGTGTTTGGCTGCAGTTACTATAAAGTAGAGAAGAATGCGCGGGCTTTCTTTCGTTTACCTCGTGATAAGAAAATGTAATATTGTGTTTGCATATATATTCTTCCAGTGACAAAGAGATTTTTATAGTACTCCATAATCTTCTGGCCTGCTCGACCCATATTTTAACTGGCTTAAAATATAATACGAATATTTTATTGTATGGTGCAGCAGTTAACCTTCAATACAGATGTGTTGTTGTAGGTGTGATCTGTGGGTTTTCAAATGTCACAGAAGTGAATTGGATAAGTGTACAAGAAAGAAGGAACGTTACGATTATATAAGAATTAAGAGGAAAATTCTCCTGCTTTTAAATGTTAATTCGGGACCGATGACCTTCGATGATAGGCCCCTTAAAACAACAAATATCATCATCATCATCATCATCATAAATGTTAATTCATTGCATCATGTGTTTAAGGAATGCGCCGATATTTTTATTGACATGTGTCTTAATGTGATGATAAAATGATTTTTAAATGAGAAAAAAGACAAATCTAACCGTAAAAGTTCAGGCAGGAATGCTAAAGCAAAAAAAAAAAGTAATGCATAAATGAAAGATCAAGCCCTTTCACAGCAGTCCATTTTACATCTTGTTTATATGTCTAATTTCAGTCTTAAAATAATAACCTTGTAAACAATTCTTCATTTATTTATCCAGAATTGCTTTAGCAAATTCGAAGTTAATATCTCAATAACACTTTCTTTCTAGACGTTATTTATTTATCCATTTCCGTATATGCATTTCCATTGATATTTGAATTCAGCGCGACTTTTCAGGCCGTCACTAGGAGCGCCACCGTCGAATTGTCTCCCATTTTAACAAGGCTAAATCCGTAAGTGTCGCGTATTGTCTCTACTGTATTAGCTGCCACCTGGGCGACTGCCCTAAATGCAGATCAGTAGTGGCTGGTTGATTGATTGATTGATTGATTGATTGATTGATTGATTGATTGATTGATTGATTGATTGATTGATTGATTGATTGATTGATTGATTGATTGATTGTCAAGAGCTAGCTCATGTTTCATACGCAGCGCGAATCGAACAGATCAGTCCTCAGCTGGCAAATGAAGCACGTTTGGAATATATAATAATTTTTCGAGAAGCACTTGTCCGAAATTCAAAATAATCTCTGTTCTGAATTTGTAATGCTTGTGGATTTAAGGATATGTGTGCAAAATAGTCTGGTACCGTTAAAAAAGCGAAATAAGTACCATGATCTCAGAAAATATTAATGTCATTATACAGTACTGTAAGTCCGATTATTAGCCCTTTGTTTCCATTCTTGAAAGTGAAAACGAAATGTCTAATATCTCTAACCGTTCGTGAGTTATTTGAGGTGGACAACTTTGCTGAATAGCCCTGTATATGGGAGGAATCTTTGTATTAAGTTCATGAAAGGGAAAATCCACAGCCTGTTTCCAGTCATTCGACCGGGTCAGGGATGGAATGAATGAAGCCCCATCTAGCGGCGAAGATAGGAATTGTGCCGGCTGCCAAAGCCTGTCGCACTCCTCTAGGGCAATGATTAATGTACAACAGATGAAATGAAATGGTAATGGAGAGTGTTGGTGGAAGAAAAGATGACAGGGGAACCCGGAGTAGCCGGGAAAAACCTGTCCCGCCTCCACTTTGTCCAGCACAAATCTCACATGGAGTGAACGGGATTTGAATTACGGAACCCAGGGGTGAGAGGCCGGCGCGCTGCGACCTGAGCCACGGAGGCTCCTTATTAAGTTCATAAATTTATTCTTTTTAATCATTTTATTTTTAAACCTACATTAAGTACTGTAAATAATTGGTAATTCCAGAGACACGACACGGGTAATCACATTCCATTTGTTAATTTATTGCGCATCGTGTTAACAACCTTTTCACTATACATTATTAAAACTTCAAATTATAAATGTGAATATTATTTTTCCCACTTCTAATGTCCCGAATCTTCCGAAAAATACTACCCGACATTGTTATCATATCAACTAGAAGTATTTCTATATTGGCCGCCCGTGACCGTAACGATAATCATAATGCCCGTGCTTCCCTTGACTGAATCGAAGATAAAAGTCACAGATATTTTTGTGTCTGAATATTCTGAAATATCATTTAAGCTCATCTTTAAGTGCGAAGTGCTAGTCGTTAGACAGTGACTGACTGTGGATCGCTCTTTATTTTCCAGCAAACAGTAACCATCGGCAAGGGCGGCGTAGGAGCTTCGTTCGGCGGGTACCATGCCAGTGCCGGACTGGGCGGCCTGGCTGGAGACGGCGGTGCGCAAGGCGGGCTGTTCGCTCGCGCAGGTCTCCCTGATGGCACGGGGGCGGCAGCTGGGCTAGGTGGAGCGGCATCTGGGGGCGCTGCAGGCGGGGCGTACGCCGGTGCTGGTGTCGCTGGCGGTCCTAAGGCTAGTGCAGGGCTGGGAGGTGTGGCTGGAAGCGCCGGCACCGAGGGCGGGCTTCACGCCGAGGCAGGTGTTCCTGGCGCAGTGGCTGCCGGCGCTGGCGTCGGAGGTGAAACCGGAGTCGTCAAGACAGCAGGTGGCAGCGGCGGTGGCGGGGTGTTCGTCAGCAAGACCAAGACAGTATCTGGAGGAGCAGGAGGCAGTATCGGAGGCACCATTCATGTCGTCCAGAAACCAACGACGTTCTTCGATGATATTTTCAACGTAAGTAGACCTTATTTATTATTGTTAGAGTGCATTATCCTATTAACTGTCAAATATTCTTCATGTACCTTAAAAAGTTTCCCAACTTTCTTAAAACATCCCGAAGCCCGGGAAAAATAACACCAATTTCACACTTCTTCGTTAAACACTAATCTACATTTACAGCGATCGCCCAAGTGGTAGATTCTCTGTAAATTATTTACCTAGCCCTTTCTTAAATTATTAAAAAGAAGTTGAAATTGATCTACTAAATTATTCTAAACCCTTACTCCTCGTCCTAGGAACTAATATTTGCCCCAATTTGTCCTCTTGAATATCTTCATATTGTGATATTTCCTACTTTTAAAACTCCACTCAGAATTATACGTCTACTAATGTCATTCCACTCCATCTCTTCACTAGGAGCTCGGGACATCCCTCTTAGTCGAGCAGCTCGTCTCCTTTCTTCCAAGTCTTCCCAGCCCAAAGTTTGCAAACTTTTCGCAACACTACTCGTTTATCGACAATCACACAGAACAAATCGTGCTGATTTCCTTTGGATGTTTTCCAGTTCTCGAATCAAGTAACTTTTCTTTTCTAGTGTCCGGCTCCATGGCTAAATGGTTAGTGTGCTGCCTTTGGTCACAGCGGTCCCGGGTTCGATTCCCTGCAGGGTCGGGAATTTTAACCATAATTGGTTAATTTCGCTGGCACGGGGGCTGGGTGTATGTGTCGTCTTCATCATCATTTCACCCTCATCACGAAGCGCAGGTCGCCTACGGGAGTCAAATGAAAAGGCCTGCATCTGGCGAGCCGAACTTGTCCTCGGACACTCCCGGCACAAAAAGCCATACGCCATTTCATTTTTTCTTTTCTAGTGCTTCAACGTAGCACTAACACATACATGGTTTCCGGCGACTTAAGGTTGGGAAGGTAGCGCCGTGGCCTTGATTAAGACATAGCCCCAGCATTTGCTTGGTTTTGAAAATGCGAAACCACGGAGAAACGTTTTCAGGGCTGCCCACAGTGGGCTTCGAACGGAGTGTCCCCCGAATGCAAGCTGACAGGTTCGTGACCCAAACCGCGCCACCACTCGGCTGGATAATAAAGTAATCCTGGTGAGGGTCTCGTACATTAGAACCATGCTCTAATTTTGGTCTTAGCAGTGACATGCGCCCTCTCCTTCAATCCCTACTAAACCAAACCAAATCAAACCCCATGGCACAATAGCCCCGAATTGACCACTGCTCAGTCGGAAGGCCTGTGTCGTGTGGTCGACACGACGAATCCTCTCGGCCATTATTCTTGGCTTTCTAGACCGGGGCCGCTATCTCACCGTCAGATAGCTCTTCAATATTGTATTCACATAGGCTGAGTTGAACTCGAACCATGACAGTGCATTCCAGGAATAGTGCATGTAGGGGTGTGTCACTTGTGCACTACGTAAATATTTTCTTAATAGTTTTCTGGTCATCTCAAAAGGGATATATTGTTAATTTATAACCGAATTTACTTTTTCTTTTTGCTATTTGTTTTACGTCGCACCGACACAGATAGGTCTTATGGCGACGATGGGACAGGAAAAGCCTAGGAATGAGAAGGAAGCGGCCGTGGCCTTAATTAAGGTACAGCCCCAGCATTTGCCTGGTGCGAAAATGGGAAACCACGGAAAACCATCTTCAGGGCTGCCGACAGAGGGATTCGAACCCACTATCTTCCGGATGCGAGCTCACAGCTGCGCTAAACGAATTTTTTTTTTTTTTTTTTTTTTTTTGCTAGTTGCTTTACGTCGCACCGACACAGATAGGTCTTATGGCGACGATAGGACAGGGAAGGCCTAGGAGTGGGAAGGAAGCGGCCATGGCCTTAATTAAGGTACAGCCCCAGCATTTGCCTGGTGTGAAAATGGGAAACCACGGAAAACCATTTTCAGGGCTGCCGACAGTGGGGTTCGAACCTACTATCTCCCGAATACTGGATACTGGCCGCAGTTAAGCGACTGCAGCTATCGAGCTCGGTAAACGAATTTCATGGCCATTGGTCGGGGAAAGGGATTGGCCACCTAAAGGGGGTTAAAATACATTGATTGGTCTTATGGGAATATCGTTCCGTGACGGAAAAATGTAGTTGGCTTTAATCGGTGATATCTGGAGAAATGTCACGGTAATATCCTTAAATTATTGTCTGTAAATATACATAGTCCGTTTACTCTCCAGGGTTGGTTTTCCCCCCGGACTCAGGGAGGGATCCCACCTCTACCGCCCCTCAAGGTCGTGAGAGATTTGGTCGGGGATACAATTGGGCAGGAGGACCAGTAGCTCGCGCAGGTGACCTCACCTATGCTTAACAGGGGCCTTGTGGGGAAGGGAAGATTAGAAGGGATAGAAAAGGAAGAGGGAAGGAAGCGGCCGAGGTCTGGGTTTGCGCATCATCCCAGAATTTGCCTGGAGAAGAAGTGGGAAACCATAGAAAACCACTTCGAGGATGTCTGAGGGGAAATCGAACCCCCTCAACTCAGTTGACCTCCCGAGGCTGAGTGGACCCCGTTCCAGTCCTCGTACCACTTTTCAAATTTCGTGGCAGAGCCGGGAATCGAACCCGCGCGGGCCTGCGGGATTGACAGCTAATCACGCTAAGCACTACACCACAGAGGTGGACGTTTGTATATATACAGAGTGGTAATAAGTTATGTTTCGCGTAGGGATGTGGCAGACCCACTGTGCAATGAGAAACCACGGCGTCCGTTTCCCAGCTATTGGCGGGAATACCATACGGTAATTGTTGAGTTGGGAGGAAGTGTCGAAACTCTGCGTCAGGAACGGAGGACTGCGGGTTCGGATGCTTAGATGGCAGCCTCATCACCGGAATCCGAAGCTGTGGGCTGATAACTCACTCTTCTTAAATTCTCCTATCAAAGAAATCAAGATGAAAACTAACCGGAATAAAGGAAAGTAAACGATGTATGGAACATTGCACAGGAGCTGAAAACTGGAATGTTTTTAATGTCGTAAACATATCTTAGCAAGGTAAGGATCCTCATACCATGAAAAATGTAAAATTAAGCAATTTCTTCAATTGTGCCGTAAGTTGAAGGGCTAAAGGGGCCGGAAAGGTTTCAAATTATGAGTCTTGAATAGCTCTATCAAACTAAATTCGTAATTCTCTTTTCGGCCTAAACGCAGTTCTGGGAAAACAGCCTAAAATCGCTTGTTTCTTTACTCGTTTTATTTTTTATTCAAATCCCAGCCAAATTATCTTATTTGCATAATTATTTCTGTAATGTGTTCCTTGGTTCAAAACCCTCAGGCGGTTTTTTTTATTTTTGAAAAAGATCCACGCCGAATGAAGTTACAAGGGCTTAAGTGAAATAATGCAATGACTCACATTAGCGCTCGTAGTGGTAGAAAAAGGCAATCTACTAATCTAAGTGACCGGATAACGATTAAGAAAAGGATTGTAATTTTTAGGAATAAAAAAATATATTCTCATACTGTGGAATTTTTGAGGATGTTGTTATATTATTGGTAGTAAAGTATAATTTCAAGAATTGTGAGGGACTGCAAAAAGACCTAGACAGTGTTGTGAGATGGACAGCAGACAGTGGTATGATTTAAAATGGAAAGTTAGTTTGTAAGTTTCATCGAGAGGAAAAATCCTCTCAGTTTTAATTTGTGTTGGTGGGGTGAAACTTCCTCATTGGGACTACTGTTAGCACTCTTAGACGGTGGTATAAGGAAAGCTCTTCATTGGGCTAACAGGGCTGTTAATTTTTTTTTGCTAGGGGCTTTACGTCGCACCGACACAGATAGGTCTTATGGCGACGATGGGATAGGAAAGGCCTAGGAGTTGGAAGGAAGCGGCCGTGGCCTTAATTAAGGTACAGCCCCAGCATTTGCCTGGTGTGAAAATGGGAAACCACGGAAAACCATCTTCAGGGCTGCCGATAGTGGGATTCGAACCTACTATCTCCCGGATGCAAGCTCACAGCCGCGCGCCTCTACGAGCACGGCCAACTCGCCCGGTAGGGCTGTTAATAAAGTTTACTGATCACTTCCTATGATTATGTTCAAACTCGATGGCTAAATGTTTAACGTGCTGGATTTTGGTCCAAAGGGTCCTGGGATCGGTTCCCGGCTGGCTCGTAGATTTTAACATTCATTGGTTAATTCCGATGGTTCGGGGGCTAGGTGTGTGTGGCGTCATCAGCATCATAGATAGGACTCCATCTTCACAAAAGTACAGGTTGCCTATAAGGCGTCAACACCAAAGATCTGCACGAGGCCTGTCCCAAGGCCACACACTATCATTATTATATGGTGATGAAAGTATTTAGGGATTATACCGTTATAGTAAGAATGTAAAGGAGAGGGCGTGTAAGTCTCTAGTATGACCGCAATTACAGTATAGTTCTAGTGTATGGGAAACTCGTCAGATGAGAATTGGAAAGGGTTCAAGAGAAAGCAGCACGATTTTGTTCTGGGTGATTTCCGACAATGGAGTAGTGTTACAAAAATATTGCAAACTTTGGACTGGGAAGACTTGGGAGTAAGGAGACGAGATATTCAACTAAGCGGGATGTTCCAAACTGTTAGTAGAGAGATGGTATGGAATGACATTAGTAGTTGAATAAGTTTGAGTGGAGTTTTTAAATGTAGGGAAGATCGTAATATGAAGTTAAATTTGGAATTCAAGAGGGAAATGGGGGGGGGGGGGAATATTCATTTATAGGAAGAGGAATTTGGGATTGGAATAATTAATTTACCAAGGGAGATGTTTGATGAATTTCCAAGTTCTTTGTTATCATTTCAGAAACGGCTGGCTAAACAATTCATAGGGAATTTGCCACGTGAATAGATCAGTGATGTTTGAATGATTAATCGATTGATTGATTGATTGATTGATTGATTGATTGATTGATTGATTGATTGATTGATTGATTGATTGATTGATTGATTGATTGATTGATTGATTGATTGATTGAACAATGTTGGAAGGAGGTAAATTATTTGTCGAATACGGAAAGTGGAGATGGATTGGAGATATAATTGAAAAGAGAGAATAGCAACATCCCCACATGAGCCTTCGACTGGGCTTGCCATGAAATACGCAGAGAAGGGAGACGGTAAGAAATGAAATGAAGGTGAGCAACAAGGAAACAGCTCGAATGAGATCAAGGCACTGAGGAAGAACTGAGTTTCTTTTCAAGCTTTCATCAAGGTCTTATGCTTCCCAGGGGAGTGAAAGGACTTCTACTGCTATAATAATACGACTTAGAGTATTTTTAAAACACAGAGACAAAGACACCTTGAATAATCTATGTTCTTCTTACAAGTAACAGTCCACAACTGATGTGTTTTTAAACAATCCAGCGATCACCCCATGCGAAAGTTTGAACAAGCTCTGGACAGCAACGGAAATAAATGATCGGCACTGCCAGCAGGACAGATAAATGCAGATGAGGATAACATTAATGTTGCGAAAGTAATCCAAATAGAATGTCACTGACTATTCGTGGCATGGCTTATAGTACTGGTTGCCGGGCTGTGTGGCTCAGACGGTAGAGAGGTACTGGCATTCAGACCTCAACTTGGCAGGTTCGATCCTGGCTCAGTCCGGTGGTGTTTGAAGGTGCTCAAATACGACAGCCTCGTGTCGGTAGATTTACTGGCACGTAAAAGAACTCCTGCGGGACTAAACTGCGGCTCCTCGGCGTCTCCGAAAACCGTAAAAGTAGTTAGTGGAACGTAAGCCAATAACTTTATTGTTATTATAGTAGTGGTTCATGAGCATATGAACTTCACTTTGTCCCTGCTACACCTGCCAAGCGAAATCGGCGTGCTACTTTCATGGTACAAACTTCCTCTAAGACTTGATTTCCTATTCTAACATTTCCTGCATCGCCTGAGTTCTTTCGACTGCATTCCATTACTTTTGTTTCGTATTTGTTTACTTTCATCTTATATTCCTTCTCCAAGACTGTGTTTATACCATTCACCCATTTCGCTAGGTCTTCAGCAGACTCCGATAAAATAACAATATCATCGGCACATCTAAGAATTTTGATTTCCTTCTTCGCCTGTTCTATATAAACATTGAAATAGAGAGGGTACAAACTGCAGCCTTGTCTCACTCCTTTTTGGTTTACTTCTTCTTATTCATAGTCCTCGTTTCTCATTGAATTTGTACAGATTGGTAGATAATCCCAATCACCTTCAGACTTTTTGACTAGTGGACTTTTTGCTGTTGGACATTTAACAGTGGGTATTCTATCTCTGAATCAGGAAACAAGTCTTATGCACCAGTAGCGTCATAGCTAGCTAGTCCAGTAGGTGTTCAGAGCGAAAGGAATAGAACGGAAGAGGGAAGGTTTTGATTTGGCTATTTATCTCAAAGCAGAGTAGTTGCAGTGTTATGATGGTCATGCCTGGCATGACAACGAGAACAAGAAGAAGAAGAAGGTTAGGTGTATCACACCAGAATTTTCGTATGTGTTATCAAGATCTGCGTTTATTATGAGCGACCATACTTCACAGATTTCGTGATGGGACTTAACGTCTTATCGCATGTAGTACCAACCCAACTTTAGTACATACGAGCATTCAACTTTCTCTTAAGGTTTCAAGAGACATGGAGAGGTGATATGAGAAACTTCATCTGCTTTAACGGACAAACCCTTTGGACAATTTGGCTACGAGCACAAATTAGTAGGACAGTGTTATGATGGTGCAGGCGTAATGTCAGGTCATTTCAATGAACTCCAGAAAAAAATAAGGAGAAAGTTCATCTTGCAGCATTTGTATTCTGTTACGCATTCCACCTAAATATAGCAGCGCAATAGAGTTGCAAGAAATAAAAATAAACAGTGCTGAAAACATGAACAATCACACTCAAAATGCTGATATTCGTCAATATTTTAAAAATAAGCACGAATGGTTGGTCAATATACAAAAATACAGACATATCCTGCCAAAGTTTGGTAACCATACCCAGTAGTCAGTTGGAGAACCTGTTTTCTTATAATTTTAGCGAAGTCTTACACCATGTATTGTGTTGTTTCAGATCCCAACATCAGTGCTGAAGGCCGTGAATCAATATCTCAACAACAAGGCAGGCAAGTAGTCCAGCATCTTAAACATCGCTTCGTCCCTCATGGCTTGCTGCTTCTGCTACATTCAATTGTATATAATTTTGTATATTTCTGCTGCTGATAAAATTAAACTCTTCTCTATTTTATGCTTGGTGATTTTCTTCTGCTGTATCTTTTTGCTTTGCACTTTTGTTCTTGTTGCTTGTTACCTTGTTAAGCCTTCCTTCTAATTTCTGGCAGTGATATTTCTCCTACATAATTCAGAGCTGAATTTGTTGCAGTGGCTAAAAGTATTATTTTTTATTTTGCGGTTTTTACGTTGATCTCCTTAAAGGTCCCAATATGAGCACCAGTAGGAAAATGTATTGATACTTATGACATGTTCTGTGCAAATTTTATTTGAAAGGTGTTATGGTCTCTGTTTGATCATTTATAACGACATACAGTGCAAGAAATTCATTCTATAACATTAAATAGGATTTTCCGTTCTTAAGTAACTCCGAAAAGGGAACGAAATTGTCATATTTTCTTTTATTTCGTATCAAGAAACTAACACATCTCCCCTTTCCGGTGGTATAATACCTGCCGTTATCTACTCTGTAAATACTTATAAAAACTGCCTTAAATAAAACCTGTACGAGATTGGGCCGTTGGGAGAATATTGTCGAAATGCCACTGATTTCCGGAAACTTACGTTTTGATAATGTATGTGCACGCTTTTTCTGTTATGGTGTAAACATTTGTCTTGGATCCCGAAAGGCACTTTTGTGGAATAATCTTGAATAATGGTAAAGTAAACTCGTGTCCTCACCCTGAGGTGGTGCAGCTCTTTTCAGCCCCCCCCCCCAGTGGAGGTGAGCTGCATGTACCATTTCAAACACATACCAGCCCTCATGCCAGTTTTAAATTTCTGGAAGTACCAGGAATCGAACTCGGGCCCTCGAGTACGGCAGCTAATAACACTAACCGTTACGCTACGGAGGTGGGCCGATGTGAAGTGCTCAAAAGAATATGGCTAAATGCTGGATGTAACATGGTACGGTAACTAAAAGGGATGAACGAGGAACTTGTTAGGGCAATTAGGAGCATGGACATTTTGGATAAAAGGAGGATAACATTACAAAGAAAAACTATAGGAGTTCGCAGAAGATGAAAATAATACATCATAATTATGTAAGTAGAGTGTACTAAAATGTAATCTCAAACTTTGTAGCCTGATTCCCGAAAACGTACATATTTTTGTATGGTGTGTACTTTTTCTCATAATCTTTTCTTTCCTTTCTTAATCTGTTTACCCTCCAGGGTTGGTTTTTCCCTCGGAATCAGCGAGGGATTACACCTCTACCGCCTCAAGGGCAGTGTCCTGGAGCGTGAGACATTTGATCGGGGGATACAACTGGGGAGGAAGACCTGTACCTCGCCCAGCCAGCATCACCTGCTATGCTGAACAGGAACCATAGTGGGGGGTGGGAAGATTGGAAGGGCTGGACAAGGAAGAGGGGAGGAAGTGTCCGCGGCCTTAAGTTAGGTACCATCCCGGCATTTGCCTGAAGGAGAAGTGGGAAACCATGGAAAACCACTTCCAGGAGGGCTGAGGTGGGAATCGAACCCACCTCTACTCAGTTGACCTCCCGAGGCTGAGTGTACCCGGTTCCAGCCCTCGTACCACTTTTTAAATTTCGTGGCAGAGCCGGGAATCGAACCCGGACCTCCGGGGGTGGCAGCTAATCACACTAACCACTACACCACAGAGGTGGACTTTCTCATAATCTACTCAGTGGATTTGTTTCATATTTTATGGTGTATTTACCGACAACCTATGCTTGCTACAACAGGGCTATTTTAAAAAGAAACCAATATTATTGAAATTAGATGACGAAAAGTGTCAGAAAACTGAGGCAAAATTTGTCATAAAAGAAAAAATGGTGTCAAATTTCCCTTTGGAAAAATTAAAAGATCAAAAGTATGTCTCTCGGTCATGGCCATCCATCAACGGCTGCTAATTTCAGATGACCGCCAGCCATAAGACATAGCCTGCACGGTTGCTAGGTAACACTTCCGTCATACATTTTGTTGCAAGATACTGTTGCAAAGCCTACAAGTACAACTGGGCAACGATCCTCTACTATCACAAAACACCGGGCGAGTTGGCCGTGCGGTTAGGGGCGCGCAGCTGTGAACTTGCATCCGGGAGATAGTGGGTTCGAATCCCACTGTCGACAGCCCTGAAAATGGTTGTCCGTGGTTTCCCATTTTCACACCAGGAAAATGCTGGGGTTGTGCGTTAATTAAGGCCACGGCCGCTTCCTTACCACTCCTAGGTCTTTCCTATCCCATCGTCACCATAAGACCTATCTGTCGGACTGAACCGGGGTCGAACCCGACAACTTGAGCTCAGAAGTCCAGTGCTCTACCGGCTGAGCTATTGAGTCCGGCTGTTTGAAACACTTCTGAATAGTAAAATAATTTTAAAAAGGAAAAATGAAAGGGATCCGACAATTCGAAAAATGAAGTTATTGGCCAAAGACAGAGAAGAGCCGTGAAGGGCGTGAAAATGAAAGACTCCCTCGGCCTCGATATCTAATACTGTCCAGGTCGGAAAAGAACAAGACCATTAATGCCCGCCTGCTAATCATGATCGTTAAGACGTCAAGTCTATAACGTATGACCCCGTGCTTAGTCGGTTCGACTCCCCACTACCGTCAACGAAGTTGATGGATTCAAAAATACAAATTTAAATTAACCTCAGTTAGGGTTGGTTCTGTTAAAAAGCTGACGTGGTATAAAATGTTCAGATTTATTATTATGATGTTATTTGTTCTACGTCCCACAAACCACCTTTATTTTCTCAGACGCCGAGACGCAGGAATTTTGTCCCGCAGGACTTCTTTTATGCGCCGATAAATCTACCGAAATGATGCCGACGTATTTGAGTACCTTCAATTACAATCGGACTGAGCTGGGTTGGAACCCGCCAACTTGAGCTCAGAAGTCCAGTGCTCTACCGCCTGAGCTACTTAGCCCGGCTGTTTGAAACAGTTCTGAATAAAGTTCCTTGTTATCAAAATGTAAGAAAGGAACACTTTCAAACCTCCTTTTACCCCTTCTCCCACTCCTTTCTTCCTTTGAAAATTGCAGTATCTGTCCGGCACTCTAACTGAATGCTCAGCGTACTGGAATTCGGTTCAGAGGGTCATTGGCTCGATTTTAATCAGGTCCGGTTAATTCTTCTAGTTCTTTACATGAGTGGCAGTGCTCGTATTTACGGTTTGATACCGTAGTTAGCTGGTTCGAGTCCGTAGGTGGAAAAAGATTTTCACCATTAGAATGTTGACCGGCAGGATAGGAGAGGTGGTGGTATACAATTTCGAATCACTAGAGTGTTATAAAATTATAACCTGCTGTTTTCACGTGATAATCCAACAAAGAAATCACACATACACACATACGTATATACGACCTGGAAAAAGTCGAAAGAGTATCCTCCAGAAAATTTATGGGCCAAGAATGCTCCCGGATGGAAGCTACCGACTGAAAGCGAATTATGAACAGTACCAACAGTTGGAAGCGGCTAACACTAGCGTGCGACGAAGGCGGCTGAATTTTTACGGACACCTTCTGAGAATGGACATCGGCAGGCTGGCTACAGGACTGAAGTTAAAAAAAAAAAAAAAAAAAAAAACTTTGCTTCCGCTGGGATTTCTGATACTGATGTCTCAGACCGCCCCAAATTCGGTAAAATGGTAAACTTGTGGTCTCTTCTACTAAACGTTGTTAAATCTCGCAAATATCTTTCAAAAGAAAAGAAGGAAAAACTAATAGCAGGTCTCCAGAAGTAATTATTGGTAACGAAAGCGAGCATCCAAAAAGAACTAGACATAAGCGCTCTTTAGTGGGCTTAAATCACTAATGAACATGCATACGTAATGGGTTCAATACGTACAGAGAGACAGGAATTAAACGTGTAGCTTCTAACCTCTTTCAATTACCGGGTATTTTATTAACCAAAATGATCATTTTCATAATGCATAAAACGTAAATTATCATGGATATGTTTGTGAGCTGGGTAGTCTATCTGCAATTAGCGTTATCAGTTTCCCGACAACCATGGCAACCAGTGTCGGTACTAGTTCAGTAGCGCCATCTGCTCATTGTGTGCTTTCTTCCTGTAACTAAGAACTTAAGAAGTGGTGGTGTTCATGATTATTGTTTTAAGAGGAAGTACAACTAGGCAACCATTCTCTATATAACACTAATCAGAGAGAAAAGTGCAAGGGGTCCACACTTCAAAAAATTAAGACATCGGTCAGAGAAAGACAAGGGCCGCAAAGGGCGTAGAAATGAAAGACACCCTAGGCCTCATAAACTTAATACCGTCGGGGTTGGAAAAGAACAAGAGTTGACCAAGGGAGGTGGCGTGGGATAGATGAAAATGAAGAGTCTCGCACAAGTAAGTGGAAGCAATGTCAGGACTCAGTTAAGGGCCCCGTGGTTGCCAACCGATGCTCCCAAGTTAAGAGCCTCTGGAGCCCCTTTGACTCACCTCTTACTACAGGCAGGGGTAACCATGGGTGTATTCTACCTCCCCCACCCATAGGGGTATAAGAACTTGAGAAAATGTATCGAGTGAACCCCGTTCTACTTCTTAGTACTGAATTAAACCCCTTGAACTGACCGGAAAACGAACCAAGAGCTTTAGAATAAGAGACAGGCACGCTACCTCTATATCACAGGGCTGGCTAATAACAAAAATAATATCAATAATAATGATTAGTATTATATTTACGAGGTCTAGAATGTCTTTCAGGGGCTGCCTGGCCGAGGCGGTAAAGGCGTGCTCGGTTCGCCCGGAAGGACGTGGGTTCGAATCCCCGTCAGGAAGTCGTAAAATTTAAGAAACGAGATTTCCATTTCTGGAGGTGCATATGGCTCTGAGGTTCACTCAGGTGGTGGTGATTATTGTTTTAAGAGGAAGTACAACTAGGCAACCATCCTCTATATAACACTAATCAGAGGGAAAAATGGAAGGGATCCGACACTTCGAAAAATGAAGGTATCGGCCAAAGGAAGACAAGGGCCACGAAGGGCATGAAGATGAAAGACTCCCTAGCCCTCGCAAACCTAATAGCGTCGGGGTCGGAAAAGAACAAGAGTTGACCAAGGGAGTGAGGTTCACTCAGCCTACACCATAAATGAGTACCAGGTTAATTCCTGGGGGCAAAGGCGGCCGGGCGTAGAGTTAACCACTCTACCCCATCACGTGCCGCGGTTAACAATGGTAGAAGCCTTTACCTTCCACTCCTCCAAGGGCCTTCATGGCCTGTACGGAGGTGTCTTTGTCTTTAGAATGTCTTTCACTTTCTCACAATTCATGAGGCGTACGATTCTTTTGTGGATACTCTCATTTTTCTTTCGATTTATCGGAACTCTTTATCTCCCCTGCATGTCGTAAAAGGCTACTAAGAGGGAACAATCAAAGAATCTATACTCGCTCTCTCGTTTTCTAAGCTCACAAACATCTCCATGATTCTATGGTTTTCCGTGTAGCGAGAAAAAAATGATGAGTGCGATTTTTAAATTTATTTATAGAGTTTGTGTTTGTTTAATATTGAGCCCGAAGGCTCGTTGGATCCTCAACAGCTCCACCATTAGCTGTCATAGATGGTCTAGACTTCGCTGAAGAGTCGTTCAAGGGAAATGGGGAGTGAGGTAGTCCCCGTCACAGAGCCAGAAGTTGCTGTTACGTATCAGTCTGCCAAGCTCATTGAAATGCACGCACCCAGTGTTGCCAACTCACGAGCACAAAAAATTACTAAACTGTCTCAAAAATGCAGCTGAAATTGGCTAAAATTACAGACTGAAATAGCTTAAAAAGGCTAGATGAACTGTCCTAAGTATTGAAAAATATGATCTCCTAATTTAACGCCTTTAAAAAAAATTTGGCTTTTGGTCCCATCAACCATACAGACAGCAAACCATTAAAAATTCACAAGTCACTCAGTAATATATATGACAGACACAGGAAAGAAATTACGTAAATGGCAAACAGTAAATATCACCTGAAACAGTCTTTTTAACACCACAAACTCCCTGGATGTTCTAACGTGCACAGTTCATGATTTGCACTTTTATTTCCTAAACATGACTAAAATCAATACAAATGTCTGATTAAATGAGACAAAAAAGGCAGAAATATATTTAAAACATTATTTTTGAGAAATAGGGATAAAATCGCATGTACTCTGACAGGAGAAAGACGAACTGGCACGCTGGTTGAAGACCATCCCTTTCACACTACACACTCCTTGGATTTTCTGACATTCACAATTCATGCTTTGCACTTTTTTGACGTGACGAAAATCAGTACAAATTTTTTATTAAGTAAGAAAGGTAAAAAAAAGAGAGGAAGACACAAATTATATATTTAGATCATTATTTTTTTGAAATTCGGCTAAAATACCATATACTCTCTGCTTGACAGGAGAAAGAAGAACTGGCACACTGGTTGGAAATGGAGTTCCAATATTACATTTAACGTCTTGAAGAACACTACTAGATGTATCAAAAGATACGTAGCAGTATTATAAGCATCCCTAAAAAGAGTTTGCTGCTGTTGGGAGTTAGTGTGAATGTGGTTCTTCTCGGACCAAAATTTACAAGCAGAAAGCCATCTAATTTCTACTATTTGTGTCATTCTGTTTCTTGATTTTGATTTTACAATATTAACTTGACCAAAGACACGTTCTATGTCAGCATCTGAATATAGTAGTCTTAATATTGGATCGATGCATAAGTTAGTGCAGTATTCTTTTGGGTTGTCAACAATGCGGCGTGAAGGGATTGCTTACCGTTATTTCGTTTATCTAGCTGAGTTTGGAGTTGGTGTGTTGTGAAATACAGGTTTTCTTGATTGTGAACGTATTATTTGTGTATATTTCAGACAAACGGATATGGAATTTCAAGTTGAGAACAGTGAGCATTTCCGACACATACTCTTTGAGTTTAACCGAGGATCCAGTTCAGCAGGAGCTGTGAGAACAATTTGTGAAGTGTACGGGAATGAAGCAATTGCTGAAAGAACAGCACGAAAATGGTTTTCCCGCTTTCGAGCAGGACGGTTTGACTTGTCTGATGATCCACGTTCTGGAGGACCAGATTTTGACGAACACTTGAATGAGCTGCTTCATGAGAATCCTCGTTAAACAACGTGGGAAATGACGCAAGTTTTTGAAAGTGATCAGTCAGCTATTGTACACCATTTGCATTCGATGGGTAAGGTACAGAAATTGGGTATAAGGGTACCACATTTGCTAAGTGACAGTAGCAAAAATCAACTAGTAAACATCTATTCGTCATTGCTTGCCCAGCACCAGTTGGCTTGTGATAGATACAAAGCATTCCTTTCGTCACAGGTGACGAGAAATGGTGCCTGTATGTCAATATAAGAAGAGAAAAGAGTGGCTCAGCCCATCAAAAAATCAACTCCCCGTGCCAAGGATAGTGTCCATCCACAGAAAATCATGTTGTGTGTTTGGTGGAACAAAGATAGCATTCTTCACCATGAACTTCTTCCTAGAAACTTAACGATTACCTTTACTGTGTATAGTGACCAGCTAAGACAGCTTGCCGTTGCTATTGACAACAAAAGACAAAGACAACAACCAGCCTTATTGCTCCATGATAACGCTCGACCGCATACAGCGTAATTGACCAAAGGTGTGATTGCTGAACTTGGCTGGGAACCTATTCCTCACCTCCGTATTGCCCTGCCCTTGCCCCCTCAGATTTCCATTTCTTCTCTGTCCTTCTAACCACATTCAGGGGCAAGAGTTTCCTGACGAAACTCCTCTTGAACAATAGCTAACAGATTTCTTCCTGTTTCTACAGGCGAGGCATTCAACTGCTACCTGAACGTTGGCAGAAGTTCTTAGAGAGTGGAGGTGAATATATCATTGAGTGATTGTGATTGTGAGTTACAGTGCGTGACAGTGACAGTAAAATAAAATACAAAATATAAGAACTGCACGAATTTATACATCGACCCAATATATGTCAAGAATACAAGTTCTTGATAGGGTCTATCTCGACACAAAAATCTATTGTAACTTATTAAAATATTTTCCTATTTCGTGTAAGAAATGTTTTTCCACTGGGTTACCAATGTCTATGTTATAAGATAAGTAAGGCGAGGATTTCGTCATAAATGCTTATTTTTATCCTCAACCCCAAATTGTAGGCTCGTAAGTCTAAAATCTGTTTCAGTCGATTAATGAAGGAAATACACGGGTTTTATAGTGCCAATACATGCCTATTTCGTGCATTAATGCCTATTTTGAAGTTATTTGCATGTTAAGTGCCTAAAACAACAAATATTTTTTAAATCGTATTTCAAGTGCGGCCAGTATCCAGTATTCGGGAGATAGTAGGTACGAACCCCACTGTCGGCAGCCCTGAAAATGGTTTTCCGTGGTTTCCCATTTTCACACCAGGCAAATGCTGGGGCTGTACCTTAATTAAGGCCACGGCCGCTTCCTTCCTACTCCTAGCCTTTCCCTGTCCCATCGTCGCCATAAGACCTGTCTGTGTCGGTGCGACGTTAAGCAACTAGCAAAAAAAATAAAAATAAAAAAAATCGTATTTCTCCACCCATCTCTACTTTGTTAGTTGTCTGTACAAGATCGCTGCTGAAAGCTGGCATTCCTTGCAGGCAGCTACTGAAGACAGGCACTTAAATGTGATTAAAGGACAACAGCGGTCTTTCTGTCCTTAGATTCTGCTTGGAGTGAGCTGGCCTTGAATCTGAACCCTGCACTGGCCAACCCCAAGATTTTCTGCGGTCTCGCGTAGATTTGTTCCAAGTCTGTACAGCTACCTTCCAAAATGAAGCATCTGGAAGAGAGAAATTACCTCTTGTAAAGGCTGTAGGGATTGTTTGTGAGGTGGAGGTGACCATTCCTAATTTTAATGGAGCGATAGAAGATGAGATCAGTGCCAAATTTCACAGTATAATGCAGAGGAGTCAGGAAGGATGCTTTGGCCATTGCCGCTGTTTTTGAAGGGAAAGACGTAGCACCACCACCAGGTTTCACCCCAGCAGAGCTAGTTGCTCTTATGTACTGTCTTCTGACCTCTTGTGAACTGGAAAGGTCATTTCCTCAATTTGAAAAATACATTACCTGACACAAGCAAAGTTTTCTCCTTCTTTCTTCTTTCTTAATCTGTTTACCCTCCAGGGCAGTGTCCTGGAGACTGAGACATTGGGTAGGGGATAAAACTGGGGTGGATGACCAGTACCTCGCCCAGGCGGCCTCAACTGCTATGCTGAACATTCGCTTTGGTGGGGGATGGGAAGATTGGAAGGGCAAGACAAGGAAGAGGGAAGGAAGCGACCGTGGCCTTAAGTTGGGTACCATCCCGGCATTTGCCTGAAGGAGAAGTGGGAAACCACGGAAAACTGCTTCCAGGAATCGAACCCACCTCCACTCAGTTGACCTCCCGAGGCTGAGTGAACCCCGTTCCAGCCCTCGTACCACTTTTCAAATTTCGTGGCAGAGCCGGGAATCGAACCTGGGCCTCCCGGGGTGGCGGGTAATCACACAACCACTACACCACAGAGGCGTACATTATTATTATTATTATTATTATTATTATTATTATTATTATTATTATTATTATTATTATTATTATTATTATTATTATTACCTTTTCCTGATTTTGGTGATCACTTGTTCCTTGGTGGTAAATCTTTAGCTGAGAATGCTGAGTAATTTTAAATGCTAGCGAGTCGGTATATCTGAGTTGGTTTTCAGTGTCTGTTTTTGCCTTTTTAGTGCCTATTTTGTGTATTTTTAGTGCCTATAAGACCACGCCCTAATTATCTGAAATGGCACAATACAGAAACAAAGCTGTGCAAGGATCTTGTAACTTTTCTTTGAGTTGAGCAAACACTCCGTCACCATCATACCATTAGCACTATCTGTCCCTCTAGACCAAGTACTGTAAGCTGTTAGAGTTCAAATTCCTTTCAGAGATCAGATCTACTGTGCACTTCGCTATACTATCAGAACCCCACCCCCTCCCCATATTCAAGTTCCACAATGGCGAGGAATGTGAATACTACTTTACTGAGACTGCGACTGAAATAACGCATACTTACGGCCAAAAGTTCTACAACAGATATGACTTGTCTATTATCAGCCTATATTTCACCGGGCGAGCTGGCCGTTCGGTTAAGGGCGCGCAGCAGTGAGCTTGCATCCGGGAGATAGTGGATTCGAGCCCCACAGTCGACAGCCCTGAATATGGTTTTTCGTGGTTTTTCATTTTTACACTATGCAAATGCTGGGGGGTGGGGAGGTTGTACCTTAATTAAGGCTACGGCGGTTTCCTTTCCATTCCTAGGACTTTCCTCTCCCATCGTCGTAACATAAAGCCAATTCTAAAAAGAAAAGACTGTATTTCTCTTGTACTGTGCTTGTCTATTGTTCGCTGACATAGACAGGTAAAGGGATCGGCCAATTTATGGTTATCGCGTTAGACATATCAAACAACTTTGATTTTATTTCACAAATACAATATTAAAAATCCATGAATCGTAAAGAAATGTATTAACATGGGAGAAAACCAAAATTGCTCACTTAACGGCAATTTATAGCTAAAAATGTGGCTAATACCTCGAATCAAAATGTTGTAGCAAATGACTTTTCAAAATACCTAAACTACCTATCAAATGGATAAATTGGCAACACTGCACGCACGAGCCGACCCTATGAACGACATTCGCACATCATTCATAACAGGGGCTGGCTGCGTAAGGAATGGCACTACTAGCGTCGCTCATACCTCAGTCACTTTTATATTGTTTTTTATTTCTGTTTACGTGTTTTTTTAATTTGTTTCACGTCGCACCGACACAGATAGGTCTTATGGCGACGATGGGACAGGAAGCAGCCGTGGCCTTAATGAAGGCACGGTTCCAGAATGACCCTGTTGTGAAAATGGAAAACCACAGAAAAACCATCCTCAGGGCTGCCGATACTGGGGCTCGAACCCACTATCTTCCGGATGCAAGCTCACAGCTGCGCTTCCCTAACCGCACGGCCAACTCGCCCGGCCCTTTACAAGTGGCCTTAATGAAAGTACAGCTCCAGAATTACGCTGGTGTGAAAATGGGAAACCACGGAAAACCATCCTCAGGGGTACCGACAGTGGGGTTCGAACCCACTATCTCCCGGGTGCGAGCTCACAGCTGCGCGCTCCTAACCGCACGGTCAACTCGCGGGGTGGAAAGGAAGCGGCCGTGGCCTTAATTAAGGTACAGCCCCAGCATTTGCCTGGTGCGTGAATGGGAAACCACGGAAAACTATCGTCAGGGCTGCCGGCACTGGGGCTCGAACCCACTATCTGCCGGATGCAAGCTCACAGCTGCGCTTCCCTAACCGCACGACCAACTCGCCCGGCCGCTTACAAGTTGTTTTAAGTAGCACCCACACAGCTAGGTCTGATGACGACGATGGGATAGGAAAGGGCTAGGAGTGGGAAGGAAGTGGCCGTGGTCTTAATTGAGGTATAGCTCCAGAATCACCCTTATGTGAAAATGGGAAACCACAGAAAACCATCTTCAGGGCTGCCGACAGTGGGGTTCGAACCCACTATCTCCCGGATGTGAGCTCACAGCTGCGCGCCCCTAACCGCACGGCCAACTCACCCGGTTCAAATTTATCTAACCCATACCAGTAGGTACAGTGCACTTAGTCTCCCAGAGAAGGCAATACAGAGCTTAAGAAATAACACAACTATAATGTTATGTTATAAGTAACCAACGCATTCTGATCACAGGAAACAGCAGCTGTGTTGTTTGGAAACGACACGTCAAGCTCTGAGTAATGCAGTGACACTCAGTGAGCTATTTCCGTATTTATGAATGTGTCTATCGAGTCCAGAGTCCAGCATTGGTACGTACTGTGGCTTCACCCACACTTAATCATCCGGAACTCGCCATCTTATCTTATAAACCTTATGCAAATGAAAACCTACAACCTGTTATCCAGTCATTGACCGGCTCAGGAATGGAAAGAATGAAGCCGCCATCTTGCGGCGAGGATAGGAATTGTGCCGGGTGCCGAGGCCTGTCGCACTCTTCGGGGGCAATGATTAATGACTGACAGATGAAATTAGATGGTAGTGGAGAGTGTTGCTGGAATGAAAGATCACAAGGAAAACCGGAGTACCCGGAGGAAAACCTGTCCCGCCTCCGCTTTGTCCAGCACAAATCTCACATGGAGTGACGGGGATTTGAATCAAGGAACCCAGCGGTGAGAGGCCGACGCGCTGCCACCTGAGCCACGGAGGCTACATCTTATAAACCTTATATGTACCTATAAATGCAGTTAAAATCAATTTTCGGAATCGGTCCCTGAAAAGCAAATATGACATACTTATAGACCGATCATTGCTACCGACTTGAGGAATTATATATTTTTAAATTCTTAGTAAGAATGTACATATATTGTCCACCTGTTCAATGCAGTAAAATATTAACTCTTAAATTAAATGATCTGTCTAAACTTTATGTCTAAAGGATATGTTTCGACCTACAGTATGTTACGGTGTTCTTCAGTTTGATATACAAGAAATAAGACATGCGTATATAACAGTGGCATGTGAGAATAAAACTAATAAGTGAGAATTTTACAATCTATGTAAATAAAATCGTAACGACCGTGTGAAATTTTCGTAACGTTTTCCGTTTCAGGTGTTTAGTGACCATCTGCATATTTTTTTGCTTTGGTGTTTGCTTTTCTGTTTGTTGGTTTTATCTGTTTGTCTGAGGTATTATAACTGGTAAACTACTGGATATATTTCTACCAAAATTCATATTTAGAATACACCTATCCTTGGGTAGGTTTTAGGGCCAATATTATTTCTAAATCCTTGAATGGACTGAGGATTTATAGGAAGATCGGAACAGTGATTTTATCTTCCCACAAAATATACATGACCAACCTGAATGGAAATCAACCAGCCTTAACGGAAATCAATTTCTAAAACTTTTTTCTCTCATGTGCCCCCTTTTCGATATGAAGATTAATAAGGGAGATTCATTACGGGGAGTTTTGTAGTCTAAGTCATGTCTCTTCAAGATGGGTTAAGGGGAAGAACTACAGAGCCATTTTACTCTTTTCGGTAGAATAGATAACAAGAGAGGTTATCGTCAACAATTGGTTTCATGATTCCTCAGCCCCATCGCCGCTCCAAGTTTCAGATAAACAATAATATGTAATCGAGAAATAGGGAAAATTTCGCACAACTTCGGACCAGAAAGTGTACCGTTCAGTAAACTCTTTGATCGTCCTCATTCTGTCTCGATTTGGTTCAGCTTTATCATACTTCAAGTTACTTTCACATGCTTTCGTAGAAAAATGTCAGTTTAACATGCCCTATGATACGTTTGATTACAGGCACGTGATTTCACTTAAATTCATGAAGGAGCCGTATAATCCATTACCACTTCCCGCGCAAAGAACGGGTACAATTGCTAGTATACTATAACAACTCAGTTTTGTGAGGGAAAAGGTTTATAGTATTCATCATTTTCCAGTCTTGCAGTGATTAAAATTAGTACTAATTTAACTAGTCCACAGTTGAATAAAAAGTGTTTGGCTGGAGGAGTATCGTTGAAATCAGCTAGACTATTTACAATGGAAATGTCAGATATTAGCCTATTTGTCGTCAATGTCGGAACAGAGCGTGAAATTTAAGCTCCGTTTTCCGTCAATGAAGAATAAAATGTTGAGCAGGTACTCTCTCTCTCCTCTGGCCCCGTACGTAAATTCTTCAGGTCGGGTTGATGTTGACCTCAGCACTTCAACGATACTGACACATCAGGCCTTGAAGAGTTCGTTCGTTCGTTCCCTCCAGGGTCGATTTTTCCCTCGGACTCAGCGAGGGATCCCACCTCTACCGCCTCAAGGGCAGTGACCTGGAGATTCAGGCTTTGGGTCGGGGATACAACTGGGGAGAATGACCACTACCTCGCCCAGGCGGCCTCACCTGCTATGATGAACAGGGGCCTCCTTGAAGAGTTAAAAGAAGCATTTTTGAGGATGTCGCAGTTATTGAAGTTAGCCCCGCTTGAGCTAGCGTTACCGTGGGTACGATACGGCTCCATGGCAAAGTGGTTAGCGTGCTGGCGTTTAACCACAGGAGTCTCAGGGTTCGATTCCCTGCAGGGTCGAGAATTTTAACAATAATTGGTTAATTCTCCTGGCACGGGGACTAGGTGTATGTGCCGTCTTCATCATCAAGACGCGCAGGTCACCTACGGGTGTCAAATCATAAGACCTGCACCTACCTCTCCGGAGGCCACACAGCATTTCCTTATACCGTGGTTACGGCTGGCCACTCCTTGATCTGTTTCGAAGAGCGGAGAACTATTGAACCCTTTGGTCCCAAAGGTCATGGGTTCACTATTAATGTTGAAAACATTTCTTAGCAGACAAAGTAGGGCTTCTCATACTATGAAAAACGTAAAATTAAGGAATTTCCTCAAATGTGCCGAAAGTTGAAGGACAAAAAGGGCCCGAAAAGCTTTCAAATTGTGAGTCTTGTCAAACTAAAAAGAGAAATTTCGAAAATCACTTCCGGCCTAAATGCAGTTCCGGGAAAACAGCCTAAAGTCGCCTGTTTCTTTACTTGTTTTCTTTTTTATTCAAATCCTAGCCGAATTAACTTATTTACACGCTTCTAATGTGTTCCTTGCTTCAATACCATCAGGCATTTTTTGATTTTTTTGAAAAAGGCAAACTACTAATTTAATCGACCAGATAACGATGATTAAGAAAAGGATTGCAATTTTTAGGAATAAAAAAAATATTCTCATACTTTATTATATTTACCTAAAATTCTTAGATCATATTCCTAGGATGCTTTCAACATTGAGTTGCTTGCCTCAAGGGCTAGAACTGTGGATTTTTTGGAAATATCTCGGAAGGGGTTGATTTTAGGGCATTAAAATATTGTTTCCGGGGTCGCTACGGGACTTGCCGGGTAATGTTTCTCGCAGTTAGGGACGTAAAATGAGCTGTGTCCAGTCGTTCTATTTCAGAGGACGCCACCTGAGCGACTGCCTTAAATGCAGATCAGTGGTGATTGATTTGTTTGTTTGTTTGTTGGTTGGTTGGTTGATTTTGTGCCCAGATACGCTTGGTATACATTTTGGCACTGATCAGGAGGCCTGTACTTTTATCTAACGAACAAAGGAACAAACTTTAGACTACTTCCGACTTTCTAGATTTATAGATGAAGACCAAACATTACCAGTTAATGCAAGTAGCAATAAAGCGGATTCACTTACTGTATTTGACTTCATCTATATGAACCTTACGATGCAATACTATTGTCGGGATTGGCTTCTTGGATTAACGGGTAGCGTAAAGTTTTCGATTCAGAAGGCCAAGTTCGATTCCCGGACAGACCGGGGATTTTAACTGCGTATAGTTAATTCCTATGACTTGGGGACTGGGTGATAAGAGTATCGTTAAGGTGTATGGAACCCTCATTAGGATTACTTTATTCGGGAAATGGGAAAGATCCTAAGAAAACCAGCACGATTTGTTCTGGGTGATTTCTGACAAAAGAGTAGTATTAAGAAAATGTTGCAAACTTTGGGCTGGGAAGACTTGGGACTAAGCAGCATGTTCCGATCTGTCAGTGGAGAGTAGGTGAGGAATGACTTTGTTTTTTACAATTTACTCTACGTCGCACCGACACAGATATGTCTTATGGCGACGATGGGATAGGAAAGGCCTAGGAGTGGGAAAGAAGCGGCCGTGGCCTTAATTAAGGTTCTTCTAGCAGAGCTGTGGTCGCCAACGCACGCTCCGAAATTCAGAATCCCTTGTCTCTATTTCAGTCGACGCTATTGGGTTTGCGAGGCCTAGGGAGTCTTTCATTTTCATCCCCTTGTGTACACTGCCTTGGAGTACTGTGTGTCTGTTACCGTGGACTGGAGTCTGTGTTTGAAACAGTAGAATGGTGCAATTACATTGTTATGAGGAGTAGTGTAGTGCTGGCTAGCATTGTTAAGCTGTTGCTGTTTAGTTTTTAGTGTTAAGTAGTTCACTGTGTGGAGTATCCATGTGAATTGTCTGTGTTGATTGTGTGAGGGTCGGAATGTCTCTAGATGTGAGCCAGGGAACAGTTGTCGTGTGTTGTCGTGGTCAGAACCCCTATGTTCTTATCTGTAGAGCCCGGATTTTTTGGCAGTAATAGGTTAGAAGTATCGTCTACCCTACACAATTGTTGTGTTATGAGTCTTGCATAAACTTTAGGGGTACGGACCAACAGAAACCCCAGTATTTATGTTACTTTTGCTACATAGCAGAAGAACGGGCTAGGCAACACTTCCTAATAACTAAATTAGTCTGCATTCTAACCAATTACTGCCTAAATATACGGAGTCTACTTACCTCTGCATGCAGCTGCTGTGTGGGGCGACTGGACTTGCGAGACGAAGTGAAAGTAAGGTTGGGTGTCAATCACGTTCACCGCCTTCCAGGTAATACCAGCGAGCCGGACTACCTGCTATGAGGAGGACAGAGACTTCGTAAATAAACAGAAATTAGAGAATAGTGGTCATTCATAGTTGAACATAATTGTATGCGTGTGTACAAATTTGGTTTTATTTGGAACCATGTTTATATTTCAGTGAACGGAGGTGGAGGATTCCGGAAGAGAGCTCAGGCGAAGTTCAATATCCGTGTTAATGGAGGCGCGTCTGGTGGTACAGCTGGAGGAGTTACTGGAGGAGCTGTTGGAGATGCAGCTGGAGGTGCTACCGGAGGAGCTGTTGGAGGAGCATATGGAGGTGCTATTGGAGGAGCTACTGGAGGTTGTGCGAACACACCGGAAGGCTGTGTTATCACGAAGACCAAGACGATAAACGCTGCCGGAGCAGGAGCGAAACTGGATGCCAACTTCCACCTGAACGCCAGAGCAGGCTGTGATGGTCCTGATGGATGTGTGGTCGTCAAGGAAAAAGCTGTCCCTACCCACAGTGTAGCAGCGTCTTCTTCATCATCTTCATCAGCTTCATCTTCAGTGTCTGCGTCAGGATCTACAGCAGGAAATATTGGCGTCAACAAGAACTACGACGGGGTATTCAATGTGAGTATTTATTGACCATCGTCATTTAACTGTAAGCTGTCTTTGTGGATTGGTGGTAGTGTCCTGATCCCAAGGTAGCAGGTTCAAACCCGGCAGAGGTAGTTGGATTTTCGAAGGGCGGAAAAAACTCCATTCGACACTCCATGTCGAACGATGTCGGTATGTAAAAGATCTCTGGTGACACATTTGGTGTTTACCTGTTAACATTAATTGAAAGTCATAGACACCCAAGAGAGTTCCGACTCATTGGCTGAATGGCCAGCGTTGAAGCGTTGAGGCCTTTGGTTCAGAGCGTCCCGATGCGTTCGATGCCCGCTCGGATCGGGGATTTTAATTGCCTTTGATTAATTCTTCTGACTCGGGGACTGGGAATTTGTGTTTCTCCCAACACTTTCCTCTTCGTATTCAGACAACACACTACACTACCAACCACCACAGAAACTCGCAATAGTAATTACATTCCTCCATATAGGGTTGCCGTCAGGAAGGGCATCCGATCCCAAAACAGGGCCAAATCCATATGCGCGACACAGTTCGCTCCCGCGACCCCACAGGTGTGGGAAAAGCGGTAGAAAAAAGTAAAGATTAGTCGCCCAAGGGAGATTCGGCTTACTCTGCCATCTAGTAGGTCTAGAGTAAAACGAAACGTCGAAATTGACGAACAGATAGCCAGATGGTGCCAAATTAAAATGTCTGCATAGGGTAGTTGTTTGTTTCCTTTTTTTTTTACAATTTGCATTACGTCGCACGGACACAAATAGGTCTTATGGCGACGATGTCATAAGAAAGGGCTAGCAGTGGGAATGAAACGGCCGTGACCTTAATTAAGGTACAGCCCCAAAATTTTCCTGGCGAAAATGAGAAACTACGGAAAACCATCTTCAGAGCTGCTGATAGTGGAGTTCAAACCCACCATACGATTATTATTATTATTATTATTATTATTATTATTATTATTATTATATTTAATTGCAGATGTTGCAGCGAACCATGGGCAGAAATTTCAACACATCCTCCTAATTTCACAGGTTGAATCCTAACTATGGTGACCATATCTCGATAAAGAAGGGGAAAATTTGTACCACAGGCCTAACTAACTTCCGATGGCCAATATTTACGATATGTAATTTCTACAGCAGGCCTGCACAGCATAAGGCCCGTCGCAGTGATATTTATTTTCGCCGTCTATCTGATATAAGCCAGCCCCGTGATGTAGGGGTAGCGTGCCTACCTCTTACCCAAAGGGCCCGGGTTCAATGTTAGCTTGCTGATTTAACCCTGCTCGCTCAATAATTTTATCTAGATACTTGAGCGATATTTCCATATTTGGTGATCAACGGTTGACTGTTGAGACCTGATCTAGTCCCTTCCACACACTTTGTCTTTTCATAAGAAATTTGGAGTTCTGTTTTGGCTGCCATTTCATGGAGTTTTTCTACAGACCGGATTGCTTCCTGTCTTTTGTTGGATAGGATACCAATGTCTTCAGAAAATGCTAGGCAGGTAAGGAGAATTTTGTTTTGGAGCCATCTACCAATCGTCAAAGACAAAGACAAAGTCACCTCCGTACAGGCCATGAAGGCCCTTGGAGGAGTGGAAGGTAAAGGCCTCCACCATTGTTAACCGCGGCACGTGATGGGGTAGAGTGGTTAGCTCTATGCCCGGCCGCCTTTGCCCCCAGGAGTTAACCTGGAACTCAGTTTTGGTGTAGGGTAAGTGAACCTCAGGGTCATATGCACCTCCGGAAGTGGAAATCTCGTTTCTTATATTTTACGACTTCCTGACAGGAATTCGAACCCACGTCCTTCCGGGCGAACCGATCACGCCTTTGCCGCCTCAGCCAGGCAGCCCCTATCTACCAATAGTAGTAGTAGTTTTATTTTGACGTATCCTAATCACTTTTAACAGAACCAAATTAAGCAGCAAGGGAGATAATCCATCTCCTTGTCTGACTCCTGTTTTTATTTCAAATGATTCAGTTGCATATTGTACCAGGAAATGCCCGTATTTTATATCTTGATGAGCATGAGATGGTACGCAGGGCGGGTACGGCACATCAAACTGGAGTGGGTACAGAGAGAAAGAGGATTTGCTTTGAATGAAGTTCTGAATTTTTAAACTATTTGTTTGTTGTATAAAGTCAAATTCATATCACCTCAATACGGTAGAGTGGAAGATGGATTTAGCGTGACGTTTCTCCATCTTGCGGCTGGCGATATCCCGCGTTGCTCTGCTACTGCTCCCGTCCTTACCATGGGGAAGCTCTCGGTACCATGGGGCCATGTACACTCCAACGAGGGCAGCTGTAAATGTTCTTGAAGTTCTAGAAGGTCTTGAAGGTCTAGAAGTTTGGGTCGCCGGGCTCATTCACTCTGAAGGATAGCGCGAACACACACACATTTAAGCCCCCTGGACATATTTGACAGATTAAGCTGACGTGTAATTTTTGAACTAACTTTAATCGTTCCCATAAAATGATTTAAAAATGCAAAGACGCCGTATCTAATGTCATTGGAATAGAAAACAAACGCTTCTTTAAGGTAAATAAACTGGTCACTGACGTGAGAAAATAACATTAATTAACTTTCATGCGGCCGAGTGTCAATAGAATCGAATCCGCATTCTTCTTAACGTTACACATGGCACAGATTATCAGATTGTTCACACAAAACAAATAGTTCACTTATGCTTTTTAATGTTGGAAGAAGGTAACGCAACAATTTGCAGAGTTCTACAGTATTACGATTACTTTGAATGTATTTACAAAGTTAATTCAGCACTGCTATGACATTATAAATGGCAGTTACTCCACTTTGGGTAGAAGAAGTTAAAAGCTTTACATGAGAATTTAGTTCCGTTCACACGTACTGTTATACAGATATATCACAAGAAGGTAGCACTATCAGACTATTAATACAGGAGTGAAATTAGTCCCGTTCACTTACATTGTCATATTTATGTTCAAACATGAATAGTAATACTGGTAAGACTTTATAATAATTTGACCGTGAAAGTTAGTTCCGTTCACTGGTAGTTCTAAGTTCCTTTAAAGATACCGTGAAATCAAAGATTTATTCACACGCGAAGTTTTAATGTTTACCTAACATTCAAGTTCCACTTCAAAGAATACAAGTCCTGATGCACGGCTAAGATTTTAAGTTTACTATCAGCAGGAATATTTCAATCACCTCGAGATATTTAAAGTATCGCACTTCTCAATTTTACGGCTGAGTTCCATAACACCTACCTACCTATAGTCCGCACACTTTATGTTGGTGCATTTGTGTTCGGGGTGAGGAGTAAGGAGGGAGGCGTCCCGGTATCGATAGTGCTACCAACCGAAGGAAAATGAAATCTGAATTGAATCGAGAATATGATCGATCGATACGAAGTTTCTAAACCATTATCATCTTAAGCCAACAACTATGTCACATACACATTATATAACATTATAAAACATTTCTCGATGCAAATCTTGTTCCTAGCATGAATTCTATACTTTGGCTTTGTTGTGTAAACAACAACAGTACTAGTACGTAAAGTGTACGCCAGATGTCGCACAACGATGCTTAAGCGATTCATAGTTTGTGTTTCAAAGGTTGCCAGTACGAATCTCGAAGATCGCCGAGGTCGACCGATTCAGCACTAGGGTGTAAATGCACCAACATAAAGTGTGCGGATAATATTTACTCTGGATCGGTCGAAACTGGCTAGAAACTGCCAGGAGCTAAATCTGGGCCTGTTAGACTAAAGAAACAAAGTGTAAAAGGCATGTCCACAAAGCAGAGAGACAATGACGTACAGCATAGGTCAATTAAAATGAGTAAGGTTTATTAACATAAGCTTATCAAGAAAAGATTAAGCTATGGGCATAGAACAAGCAAAATGGGGATAAACAGGGGGTTGATTACTCACATACATAGTTTGTGAAGATATATGAATTGCAATCGAGTCGTTAGACTCATCAAATTGGATCTCATGAAATTTTACACTGTCGCAACAGAGGTATCATGAAAACTGATACAATATTATATTCAATCATTGCCAGACAATGGTAATTAGAACGTGATCCAAAGTATTTCTTTCCTAGAGACCAGATATCATAAAGAGTTGAAAGTAGTAGCTTTCACACAAGAAAAATATTCTCACGGCTTCCCAGACAAAGTCAAGGCTTTTATAAAAATCTCCAGAGAGACTGTATCCGCAGAAATCAAAAACGCCAGTGAAGCACTGTTGGCAGAAAAGGAAAAAAAATATGGAACACAAGGAGATTAAACGGAGTTGCCATAGTAACGGAAACAAATAAACATGAGTCAAATGAAACAAGTAAAATGAGAGCAAAATCCCAATAATAAGTATGTAAATCGACTGAGCAAGCCGGAAACAATAGCGAGATAAAACAAAAATAATGAAAAAGCAAATATCCATAAGATAACGAAAAATAACAGAGGTCCAATAACCGTACCACACCCACACGCGCATATATACTCAGAGACTAAATATGCGAAGCAGAATGAATATCATGACACGTTACGATAAGAATCGTAACAGCATGACAAGAATCAGTCGATGGCTCATGAGCTTGATCTGAGAGCCCAGATCAGATATCTGGGTCGCCGCAAATAGAACTGGCTCACCCAGTCGATACCGTAACCAAAATAACTTACACGCCGCATCCACGCATTCATATCGTACATCAAAGTGAACATAAATCGTGCAGCATCAGCGTTAAACCATATTATAGAACATAAGCTCAAGCCAGATGTCGAAGCCAAAGAGATGTAAAAGGTCTCCAATCGAAACCACAAACAAACTCAACACACACACGAAACAATCGGGTCATTGCTTTATTTCGCTCAACGTAGGAACGATAACATAAAAAGCAGACATGAAGAAAAAGGAAGGGCACTGAAATAAGCCTGCAGCAAAAAAGTAAAGAATAATACAGAGAACAAGGATCTCTCAGTAAACAAAACCAGCATAACTATGGCAAACCAAGGACGGATAAATAGGATAAATACCTGGAGATTGAAGAAATCAATTGTATTGGTTCTAAGTAATCATAGTCATTGACTCTGAACTGAGAGAGCCATACAAAGTAAAGTATGAATCTTTTTGAAATACCATTTATATGAAAATCATCTCGTAGACTAACGTCTCCATCTTTTTTATCCAAGCCATTATTGTCCGAAGATCAGAGATCACACGAATCAAAGGTAAGCTAGAAAGAAATGCTTTGGCAATCCTTTACATGAGGTGCCATCTGTCCAATGGGGATGAATTACACGTCAAGTTAGGCATAGAGAAATCTAACCAATAAACCAATCACAACTGACTGATCTATGACATCGCAAAGAATGCGATATCAGTAAAGAAAGATTTGAAGGTAATGAGGTGCGGCACAGTTCACAATGACTATTGAATTGCTTTAAAGTTATTCTCGCCGTAATTTAGTAAAGTTGAAACAGTAGACTTTGATTTCGCAATATTACATCGTAGCATCAACTTCCATCAGCCAACCATCCTGGTTCGACTGTGGGAGAAGACTGTGTTGTGTCGAATTTTCGCGTGTCATTTACTGTATACTGAAGTCGCGGAAATTGCAGCTGTTTCATTTCTCTCAATAACTTTCTTAATCCAGGGTGGATTTTAATTAAACTTGGTGGTATTGGAGATATTAAAATGATGTGTACGGTGTAGTTATTCTCATATTCGTGTCATAATTCGTATGCGAAGTATTCAGGATAGAAGGTATTGCACCTGTCCAGGGCTTCAGTGCATAATAATAATAATAATAATAATAATAATAATAATAATAATAATAATAATAATAATAATAATAATAATAATAATAATAATAATAATAATAATAATTCGTAAGTGCATCGGTTGAATGGAAAATACGTGATGAGATCTTCGACGAACGACCCCAGAATCGAAATCTCATCACCCCTACTTATAGTAACCGCGGCTAAAGTTTTAGAGCAAAACGGGTCGATGGTGCGTCCGTACTAATGGGCATTATGCAAATCATTTATAAGTAGGGATCTCAAATATTTAAGAGGAATACAACATCACTACTTAATTAGAAGAATGACATTTTAAAAGTTTTATCAAAATAAAATTTATCATAACCTGAGAAAAGAACATTTACAACTAAAATAAAGTGTGCCATAAAATAGCATTAATCATAAGTATGTGGGATTTAAATTGGTAAATTATTATTCAACTGTCCTGTGGAATTTGCATTCCACACCAAATAATCCCAATGTTAAGAGGCATTTCCTTTTAATATCACTTCCACTATTCACGACATTGTTAAACATTCATTAATTAATTAGTCAATTAATTATGTATAATAATAGTCACAATAATGATCACATGTTATGTCATCATCCCAACCTCCTATTCATGAGTTGGAGTCTGAAATATTATGATCTCCTGTGATTATATCATTACGCAATCAAGGAATTAAGACAATATGTTGATTATGACAAGCACATCCCAAAATATCTGAAAGTCATATTTAGCCCCTAGTAACTAACTTCATTGTTATTTACAAAGATGTAAATAATCACATAGGCATATTTTGCCGGAATTAATACATTGAATCGTTCAATACAAAATAACACTGAACTTATGAATAACACATTAACGATAACACAATATTTTACATGTAATAATACACTCATCTACTATTAAACAAATATGATGACCTTTTTTCATATGTACATGATTATATGGAAGGAATGGTCCTTCCATCACCAAAATAACGGTGATGATATACATTGCCCTTGGATGGGGTCGAACTCGTGGTCTCTTTGCATCAGGATGCATGTTTTTAAATCTGCAGATCGCATGAAATAAATTAAATAAAATTGGGAGGAATTCTACTGTTTCCTAACATATTAATTCAATTGCGATGACAATTAGCCATTCTCTCTGTGAGTGTTTGTCGGATATTGCTAGAACGGAAATGGTCAGTCAACACTCCAAAGTCGAAAGCTTGTAACCTGCCCGCAATCTCCTCAAAGCCTATACAGCTGACACTTTCACTTAGCGTAACGGTATTCTAGACCGTCTCCCTTCCATTCAGTTAAGGGAAGATATCTCTCTTCAATCAGCTGCCTCAATATTAAGTTCGGGCTAACACGACTCCTTTGAGCTTAACTCTAACATGTTAATTCTCATATGGTTCTATTCAACCTAATTCCACTATAATTAGTGTGGTACGATTCCTAACACTTTACATAAATTATCTGTGACATATCTCTATCTTGCTTTGATTATCAATTGGCAACATATTAACCGACCACCGTTTCCAGCTCAACACCACAAACACCGGCATATATTTACATAAGAACTTATTATTCAGAACATTCTAAAAATTTACATATTATATCCACGATCTGGAAATCGTACTTGCGTCCAAAATTTCACTTTTAACTCCTCAAATACTTTGTTTTACGCATGGGGTACAAGTCATCCATGTACTCTCTGAAGATACACAACGTTTCATTTTGTCATAATATTTGAAATTATCTAAATGGATACCACTTCCATTCATTATAACACTTCACGAAGACAAAATAGCAATACTGAAACATTATAATTAACATGTATTACTTTCCAAGGGGTTTAAATTAAATGCTGGTTACCATACCAGTGAACAAAATTCCTACTACACAAGCTAAGAGACTATAATCCCTTTGAAACAGCCCGCGATCATCATTCACATTTTATCTAATTGACATGCAAGTTTTTTATTATAAATAGGTAGGGTATGACCTTCAAACATAGTAAATTGAGGTGTATTTATCTAGGGTGATCATTCTTGTCCGAGGAGGCACATTCGGCTTAAGCTATCATCTTGGCGTCTTCGATGTCGTGAGGTCCTTGATTCGCTGCTGGGATGAGATTCTCCATGTTGTAGATTTTACCGGGTCGGAATGATCTTGAAGACACCAGACACAATGAGATGCAGAATAGGTAGGTGATTCGTATATTCTCTTCCAAGATCGACGGTCACTCGTTCCAATATGCAAAGGGGAAACACTGAGATTACAATTGCGTCAACTTGTAATACGCACTACAATCTAGTATGTTTAACATTATTCTAATGTTGCTGAAATATCACGTACTCACTAACACTGTAATTTGATGTTAAGGGTCAGAAATTCTCCTATTTCACAACTCCTCACAATGTAAGACAACTCACTCATCACGTTTATATTTTCGGCAGACGCTGCCCATTTATTATTATTATTATTGTTATACGGGAATCACTATTTTTCTTGATAAATTTACTTTTCAACTTTATAGTTGTAATTTCGATTACGCTTCCACAACACTTCACTATATTTGACTAATCGTGAATCGAATTAGCCTCACGCGTATCCATTACACATGTATAAAAGTAGCTGGGGTGCTATGCAGCTCAATGTAGGTGGAATATTCCTTGTTCACTAACACCAATGATTACACCATAGTGCAGAATATCGTAAATACACGAATTTTTTACAATCTGCGGCACGTCAATAATCAATGCGCTCAAATAAGATTTTACACAGTATTTTTACCACTTATAACTTAAATCGTAGTACTTCATCACTAATGAAATTATTGCACCATTTCACTGGTCGTGCAAAATAACGACACGTCTGGACAGTCCGGAGACATAGTAGAGAATAGCTAGATGGTCTTCTGTCCAACTTCTTTTGTAATACATAGGGTAAAAATCAAGAGTGGGAGGTAGCCACGCCTCCACGTCGGAAGTCGCTCCGGAAATAGCCGTTTGTCGGTGTTGATTTGCATATCAAAAGATAGCTCTGACCTTCTATATTTTACTGATCGAATCTTATTCTCGTAGGATCGGTGGTTTGATCATAATCGTCAAAGCGTCATCTAGCGCTTGTGCAATGATTGACTTACGTCTTGCCGAAATTCAAGGTAGGCTCACCTCGCCAGACCCGTGACGACGTTCTGTAATTCTCCACACGCTCCAGATCACGTAACTAATGATAAGTTGAGTAACTGGAAGATGTTTTGTTGTCATAATTAACTAAAGTGTTCTCTGATTATGACAAGCTCCTGTTCATGAATATTGAGCGCGTATGTCAAGAATCACGTGATTATTGGTATTAATATTGAAAATTTTGAAACAAATGAAGGTTTTTGGTTGGCATCGGCAAACTTTAAAATTCACCAACAAATATTTAGGGAATTACGTCTCCCTAGGTTAACCCGACTTATTAAGTATGGCTCGCAGGCTGTCACATGACTATTACCTCTTCCAACTCACTCCCACAAGAGAGAGAGAGACATCCCAATTGCTGGCTAGCGTATGACTCACCTTTGTCATTACGCACAAAGAGACTTTCATCCTATGAAGCAGTAGCGCATCTTTCGTGTCCCGTGCAGCACTAGAGACTGCTATTTATGCGACTAAACATCATAGAATGACGCGGAAAACGGCATATTATTGATATGAGATGTCACGATATGGTATCTATAGTACCGTGAACGCTCACAGTATGGAAACTTCTATGCTTAGCCTTGGCGAGTTTTAGCTGGCTCCTACGTCACTCGCCACATGCTTGCTGTAGCCGGCTACTCTGTTGGCGCGCGGTGGGTATTTTAAAGTTTGAAATACTTCAGCACTAATGCTGGACGAGCGTTTCTAGTAATACATGTTTTATAACAATAATTAATTTCGTGTGGCTATTTCTAGCCTTGTGCAGCCCTTGGTAGGGCACCCGCTGCCGAGAATGGGTAGCATCACCGTATATGAGAATTTGTCAGGAGGTTCTTGCCTGATGCATGCATTTTTTGTCTTTTTTTTTGGTCATAAATATGTTTTTCCCCGTCAGTATATCGTCGCTGCCGGGAAAAAACCTCCTATGTGAAATATTTTAGCTTAGAATTTTGACCGGTAAGATTCTGTCATCTAAGGTGCAATATTGTATGCATATTGTCAAGGCATTCTCGCTCTTCATAATGTATGAGCTGCGGGTTAGTATATCTCCGAAAATATTATCACATAAGAGGTTTTGTCCCGGCAACGACGGTATGCTGGAGATCAGTTTTCCTCCACTGGATAGTACCAAACGAATATGTTAGAACTGGTATAACGAAAGTAGCCTTTATAATGTTCTTTCCTGTGAACTTAGAATGCAGGAACTCATATACCCGTTGAAGATGAAGTTTGGTGAGCTTTTCTTATGCATTATCGTTGTTCGCTGGTTGTAGCCTTCGATCTCGTATGCTTCGTTCTGGCCAAGGGGAGGAATGTTCCGTCTGTTTGTGATATGTATTCCTTGAGCTGGTTGAGATCGTTCCAGATGGTCTGGATGCCATATTTGTCAAGTCCAAACTGCATATGTCCAGAAATAAACTATGGGTGACTGGAAATAGATATTTCAATTGTATTTTGAGCCGCCCATATGCAGGGGATGCGGTTTCTTGCGCGTGACACTGGTGTTACCTTTAATGTCGAACCGATAACCGGTTGATTTAACAAACTGTGAGAGTGGATTGAGTGTCAAACAGAACCAGAGAGGGCTCAGGGATTCTCTTTGAAATATACCTCTTTTGATGTGTCTATTCGCTGTCCGACTCTTTGGCTGAATTAAAAAATGAAAAAAAAGTGTGGTCTTCCTATAAAACCCCAGTCCATTAAGTGATTTTTTAAAGATGTACATATCAAAATCTGCTCCTGGGTGAGTAAACTCTAAATATTAGTTTTGGCGGAGATATATTCAATAGTACAAGAGAAAATTTTTGTTCTTTGTATAAACCCCCAGAGTGTTCGGTGATTTTTAAATGTTATGCATATTGAAATCTATTCCTCGATGACTGGACTCAATATATGAAGTTCGGTCGAGATGTAATCAATAGTGTAAGAGAAAATTGAAGAAATCTGTTCTGTTCTTCCTACAAACCCTCCAGTCTGTTCAGTGATTTTTAAATTATATGCGTATCGAAACCTGATTCTGGATGTGTAGACTTTAAATATGAAGTTTGGTCGAGATCTATTCAGCCGTTTACCCGTGATAGTGGAACAAACAGACACGAAAGCTAAAAACTGCTGATACGACCTTGGGTTCACCCAAAACGGATATATATATATATAATGGAAAAAATGGCATTACAGACAGTGGAATCCCTACGACTTTACTTATAATCTATATATATAAAAGAACTTGTCCTGTCTGACTGACTGACTGACTGACTGACTGACTGACTGACTGACTGACTGACTGACTGACTGACTGACTGACTGACTGACTGATTCATCATCGCCGAGCCGAAACTACTGGACATAGAGAAATGATATTTTGGGGATACATTCATATTAACATGTAGGTGCTCGCGAAGGGAGGATTTTTGGATATTCCGTCGCTAAAGGGGTGAAAAGGAGAGTTAATTTTTAAAATGAGAATATCTATGTCTCAAAAACTTAAAGGTTTAGAGTAATAAAAATTGGTATTTGGTATCTCAATTAAAAATAAAGAAACACGTATTTTTTGTTTTCGGAAAATCCCGATAGGAGGTGTGAAAGGGGTGAAAATGGTTGAATACCTTTAATAAGGATTCTTGTATCTCAGAAACTGAAGATGTTACAGACCTGAAAATCGGTCATTGAGATCTCCTTTATAAATAAAGAAACATCTACCTTTTGTTTTTGGGAAATCCAAATAGTGGAGGGTTGAAAGGGGGGTGAATTTTTAAAGTGAGTGTATGTATATCTCAAATCTTTAAAAGTTTGCAAATGTAAAAATTGGTACTTAGAATCTGCTTTGAAAATAAAGAAACACGTATTTTTGTTTTCGGAAAATCCCATGGAAGGGGGTGAAAAGGGGGAAAGGGGGTTGAACACCTTTCATGTGGAAACTTATATCTCAAAAACTGAAGATGTTACAGTCATGAAAATTTAAATTTGGAACCTCCTTTAAAAATAAAGAAACACTTTTTTGTTTTTGGAAAATCCAAATAGGGGGGGGGGTGAAAAGGGGTAAATTTTTAAAATGAGTGTATCTATATCTCGAAACCGTAAAAGTTTACAGACGTAGAAATTGGTATTTAGAATCTCCCTTCAACATAAAGAAACACGTATTTTTTTGTTTTCGGAAAATCCAAATAGGAGGGGTGAAAAGGAGTGACAAATGTGTTGAATGCCTTTAATGAGGATACTTATATCTCAAAAACTGAAGATATTACAGACTGGAAAAATATATTTGGGATCTCCTTTAAAAATAAAGAAACATGTACTTTTTGTTTTTGGAAAATCCAAATAGTGGAGGGTTGAAAGGGGGGTGAATTTTTAAAATGTGTGTATCTATATCTCAAAACTTTCAAATTTTACAGATGTAAAAATTGGTACTTAGAACCTACTTAAAAATAAAGAAACACGTATTTTTTTGTTTTCGGAAAACCCCGACAGGAGGGCTGAAAAGGGGTGAAAAAATTGTTGAACGCCTTTAATAAGGATCCTTATATCTCAGAAAGTGAAGATGTTAATGGCCTGAAAATCGGTATTTGGTATCTCCTTTATAAATAAAGAAACAAGTATTTTTTTTGTTTTTAGAAAATCCAAATAGTATGGGGTTGTTTTCGGAAAATCCCAATAGGAGGGGTGAAAAGGAGTGAATAATGGGTTGAATGCCTTTAATGAGGATACTTATTGAATTTTTAAAATGAGTGTATCTATATCTCAAAACTTTCAAAGTTTACAGATGTAAAAATTGGTACTTAGAATGTCCTTTCAAAATAAAGAAACACGTAATTTTTGTTTTCGGAAAATCCCATGAAGGGGGGTAAAAAGGGGGGAAAATGGGTTGAACACCTTTCATGAGGAGACTTATATCTCAAAAAATGAAGAGGTTACAGTCATGAAAATTTAAATTTAGAACCTCCTTTAAAAATAAAGGAACACGTATTTTTTGTTTTTGGAAAATTCAAATAATGTAGGGGGTGAAAAGGGGGGTGAATTTTTGAAATGAGTGTATCTGTATCTCGAAACTGTAAAAGTTTACAGACGTAGAAATGGGTATGTAGAATCTCTTTTCAAAATAAAGAAACGCGTACTTTTTGTTTTCGGAAAATCCCAATAGGAGGGGTGAAAAGGAGTGAATAATGGGTTGAATGCCTTTAATGAGGATACTTATATCTCAGAAACTGAAGATATTACAGACCTGAAAATCGGTATTTGGGATCTCCTTTAAAAATAAAGAAACATGTACTTTTTGTTTTTCGAAAATCCAAATAGTGGAGGGTTGAAAGGCGGGTGAATTTTTAAAATGAGTGTATCTATATCTCAAAACTTTCAAAGTTTACAGATGTAAAAATTGGTACTTAGAATCTACTTTACCAGGCAAATGCTGGGGCTGTACCTTAATTAAGGCCACGGCCGCTTCCTTCCAACTCCTAGGCCTTTCCTATCCCATCGTCGCCATAAGACCTATCTGTGTCGGTGCGACGTAAAGCCCCTAGCAAAAAAAAAAAGAATCTACTTTCAAAATAAAGAAACACGTATTATTTTGTTTTCGGACCATCCCAATGGGAGGGGTGAAAAGGGGTGAAAAATTGTTGAATGCCTTTAATAAGGATCCTTATATCTCAGAAACTGAAAATGTTACTGACCTGAAAATCGGTATTTGGGATCTCCTTTGTAAATAAAGAAACGTGTATTTTTTGTTTTACGAAAATCCAAATAGGGGCGGGGTGAAAGGGGGGTGTGTTTTAAAAATGAGTGTATCTATATCTCAAAACTTCAAAAGTCTGCAGATGTAAAAACTGATATTTAGCAACTCCTTTAAAAATAAAAGAACACGTACTTTTTTTCTGTAAATCCCAATAGGAGGGGTGAAAGGTGTGAATAAGGGGTTGAATGTCTTTAATGAGGATACTTATATCTCAGAAAATGAAGATATTGCAGACCAGACAGTTAGTATATGGAATCTCCTTTAAAAATACAAAAACATTTATTTTTTGTTTTTGGAAAATCTGATTAACGGGGGTTGAACAGGAGTGACAAATTGGGGTGAATTTTTAGAAAGAGTATTTCTACAGTATATCCCAGAAACGTAAAATGTTACAGACGTAAAAACTGATATTTGGAATCTCCTGTTAAAGTAAAGAAACAGGTATTCTCGGAAAATCCAATGAAGGGAGGTGGGCGGGGTGAAAGTTGAAAAATTAATGAATTAATTGTATGAGGATACTTACATCTAATAAAAACTAAAGTTCTTACAGACGTAAAAATTAGTATTTAGATCTTCTTAAAAATAAAACGACGTGTTTTTCGGGGGGGGGGGCGGCGGGGAATCATCTTTGGGGGCGGGTGTGAAAACGAGTTGAATTCGTTTCATGGGGGCACATATCTCAAAAACTGAAGATAATCGGTATTTAGAAGATCCTTTACTATTAAAGAAAAAATATTTTGCCGGAAAATTCACTCAGGGGGGGGGGGAAGGAGTGTGAAAGTAAGTGAATAAAAGTGAATTATTTTTATGGGATTACTTATATCTCAAAAGTGAAGGTAACACACGTGAACACTGGTATTTGGAATCTCCTTTAAACATAAAGAAACACGCCTTCTTTTTTTTTGGGGGGGGGGTAAATCAACTTAACCGCGGTGGGGTGAAAACGGAGGTGAGACCAATTGATTTTACTGTTCCTAATGTACTTATAAGGAGCCTCCGTATCTGGCGGCAGCGCGCTGGCCTCTCACCACTGGGTTTCGTGGTTCAAATCCCGGTCACTCCATGTGAGGTTTGTGCTGGACAAAGCGGAGGCGGGACAGTTTTTTCTCCGGATACTCCGGTTTTCCCCGTCATCATTCATTCCAGCAACACTCTCCAATATCATTTCATTTCATTTGTCATTCATTATTCATTGCCTCAGAGGAGTGCGACAGGCTTCGGCAGCAGGCACAATTCCTATCCTCACCGCTAGCTGGGGGCTTATTCATTCCATTCCTGACCCGGTTGAATGACTGGAAACGGGCTGTGGATTTTCAATGTACTTATTCCGATCATAAACCGATCATTTTTCATCTTTCCTGGGTTCGTTTTCAAGAGCTATTTTTTTCCTTTGGAGAACCTTCTTAGATTACAGTAGATTCTTCTGGCATATAAATAAAAATTTAAACACATTTGAAATAAACGATAGGTATAAGATTGTCCGTGCAATTGTTCACCAGCACGGAAGTATGTCATTCGTATCGCCAGAAGTCCTGCGCACTTGCCTACGGGCGACAATGGTGCTGGTCATACTGTCATCAATGGCAATGGTAGTAGATGTAATTTACCGCCAAGTAGAGGTCTTGTATCTTGCTGTTGGGGTCCAGAGCATCAATAATAATAATAATAATAATAATAATAATAATAATAATAATAATAATAATAATAATAATAATAATAATAATAATAATAATAAGAAGAAGAAGAAGAAGAAGAAGAAGAATGTTCTGGACCGTCGTCAAAATATGCGGACCGTGCTGGAAACGGGTCCTGGACGGGTAATGACTACGATTGCAGTCCGGCCGCCGGTTCAGTACCGCCAAGGCACCTAAGACGACACCACGCCGGATCTCCTCAAGGATTTGATCCACATTAAAAATGCTTATAGAAAAGATGGCAAAGATTTAGGGACCCAACTGACCGGGTGGAATACCTGGACCTAGCCCGGGAAGTACGGAATCGATTGCTGGAAAAAAGATTGAAAATGGGAGGAACGTTGCCGTAATCTCTCAGAAAACGAGTCAGATTGCGAATTTTGGCGGAATCTCCCAGAAAACGAGTCAAATCGCGAATATCAGCGGGTTATATATAAAACAATAAGCATTCAATTATAAATTTCAGTATAATACCGTGGCGAAGCACGGGTATCTTGCTAGTTTATTTATAAGAATATTACAGTTTGTCTTTCTATCAGATTCATTACGCTGACATTTAATTCAAACCTTTCAGCATAATTAGAATAGTTGTGTGAAGTGACGTAGAAGTCCCCGAGAAAGGTCAAGATTGACAGTCGGTTTGTCTCGTATCATTTGGGATAAACCCAAAATATTATCAGTGCCAGAGTAAGATGGAGCTTGCCTCACCATCACTGCACATTGCGTTGGTGTGTCACACATCAGTTATCAGAAGACCCTGGTTTAGAAGCTATTAAGCGCGAAGGAGGCTTTCTATGAATGTAGTCGTGATGACCAAGGAGAATATATTTTTAATGGCAATATTTATGATATCATGCAAGGGTCTGTCTCTCGCCAGAACATAAAGCTCGTGGAACGTTCAAAATTCTTGGAAAGTCATTGTTATTAAGATAAAAAGTTAACAAGATCCGAATGACTTCCAGAATTACCATCAATAAAACAGTTTTTAATCTCTGGAATGTGTTTTTCTGTTGACGGTGGAGTTTTACAATTACCACCTAATTGGCATCGTAACAGAAATGAGATACTAAAAATTCTCATTTTGTAAAATGGATTCAGAACCTTTCTAACCTCATTGTCTAACCACGCATGTTAATAACACCGAGCTCGATAGCTGTAGTCGCTTAAGTGCGGCCAGTATCCAGTAATCGGGAGATAGTGGATTCGAACCCCACTGTCGGCAGTCCTGAAGATGGTTTTCCGTGGTTTCCCATTTTCATACCAGGCAAATACTGGGGCTGTACCTTAATTAAGGCCACAGCCGATTCCTTCCCATTCCTAGGCCTTTCCTATCCCATCGTCCCCATAAGACATATCTGTGTCGGTGCGACGTAAAGCAAATAGAAAAAAATTAGCATGTTAATAACATACATATTACGCTTTCCAGCGTTCAGTCTTGCAAGGCCCTGTGATTTACCTATACTTCTCCACAATCCACTATTTCCAACTACCTCAACTAGTTCTACATCCCTGTCTCTCTTACCCTCTGCAGTAGACTCCATTATTCTCCTAATAACCTATCCTCCTCCACTTGCCACACAAGGCCAGTGTGATTAGCTGCCACCCACGGGGGTCTGGGTTCGATTCCTGGCTCTGCTACGAAATTTGAAAAGTGGTACGAGGACAGGAGCGGAGTCCACTTAGCCTCGGAAGGTCAGGAGGGGGGGGGGGGGCGATTCCCTCCTCAACCATCCTCGAAGTAGTTTTCCGTGGTTTCCACTTCTCATCCAGCAAATGCCGGGATGGTACCTAACTTAAGGTCACGGCCGCTTCCTTCCCTCTTCCTTGTCTTCCCCCTGTGGGTGGGGGCGGTAGAATAACACCCACGGTATCCCCTGCCTGTCGTAAGAGGCGACTAAAAGGGGCCTCAGGGGCTCTGAACTTCGGAGCGTGGGTTGGCGACCACGGGGCCCTCAGCTGAGTGTTGGCATTGCTTCCACTTACTTGTGCCAGACTCCTCACTTTCACCTATCCTATCCGACCTCCCTTGGTCAACTCTTGTTCTTTTTGGACCCCGACGCTATTAGGTTTGCGAGGGCTAGGGAGTCTTTCATTTTCATGCCCTTCGTGGCCCTTGTCTTCCTTTGGCCGATATCTTCATTTTTCGAAGTGTCGGATCCCTTCCATTTTTCCTTCTGATTAGTGTTATATAGAGGATGGTTGCCTAGTTGTACTTCCTCTTAAAACAATAATCACCACCACCACCACTCTTCCTTGTCTATCCCTTCCAATCTTCCCTTGCCCCCACAAGGCCCCTGTTCAGCATAGCAGGTGAGGCGCATGAGCAAAATACTGGTCCTCCTCCACAGTTGTATCCCCGACCAAATGTCCCACTCTCCAGGACACTGCCCTTCAGGTGGTAGAGGTGGGATCCCTCCCCGAGTTCAGCGGAAAATCAACCCTGGAGGGTAAATGGATTAAATAAATAGAAAGGCCCTTGCCGCCTCTGTGGTGTAGTGGTTAGTGTGATTAGCTGCCACACCCAGAGGTCTGGGTTCGATTCCTGGCTTTGCCACGAAATTTGAAAAGTGGTTCGACGACTGGAGCGGGGTCCAATTAGCCTAGGGAGGTCAGGGGGGTTTCGATTCCCTCCTCAGTCATCCTCGAAGTACTTTTCCGTGGTTTCCCACTTCTCCTCCAGTAAATAATGCCGGGATGGTACCTAACTTAAGGTCACGCCCGCTTCCTTCCCTCTTCCTTGTATATCCCTTCAAATCTTCCGTTTCCCTCACAAGGCTCTTGTTCAGCATAGCAGGTCAGGCGCCTGGGCAAAATACTGGTTCTCCTCCCCAGTTGTATCCCCGACCAAATTTCCCACTCTCCAGGATACTGCCCTTGAGGTGGTAGAGGTGGGATCCCTCCCTGAGTTCCGCGGAAAATCAACCCTGGGGCGTAAACGGATTAAATAAATAAATAAAATTAATTGTAAGGCCCTTACCTAAATGCCAGTTAAAATGAAACTGAAGCTATATTTTAAGAAAAAAATAGACTTCCTTTGTCTATTTAGTTAATATAATTATGTAAACACAAATGGTTCAGACTTAATCCTGGATCTCAATAACAGATAACGTTATTTAATATTTTTGAAAAATTCACCCTTAGAAGAACATAATTCTTAAGAGACAAAATCCTAACCACAACTCAATGAACTTACTCAAAACGTTAACAGTTTGTTCAATGTCATATTCTCTGTTTCAGGAGTTTCAGTTACTTCAGTTTTCAACCATTTGTGTCGGTTTCCTTCCTTCTATGGTCTCTAAGTCATAGGCTAAATTCATTTGTTCATTTTGCATTTCATCTTTTAATTCTTTCTTTCTCTTCGGTTGTATCATTTGGTCAATTACTCGAATTATCCACATAAATCGGGACCTCCCTAGAATAAGGGTGTACGCAACAAATATTTGAAAAATGAGATTTCAGTGGAAATGGGGTGTAAAATCACTCATCTATACTATGGTGTCATCTTATGCCCTAATTGAAATTATAGCTGATTTACAGCCGGCAGAACTTTGTCCTACGTGGTGTACGGATGGAACATCAGTCAAGATGGTGGACAGTGCTTATGTTGGTTCAGCACCAGCTCTAACAGATCATAGACGAAATCATATCCATATTTTGAAATATTTTCTTGACATTTTTATTGTTGTTATTTTTATTATTACACTAATATTATATGCTATCACTTATATTCTAAATACTCGTACAATCGCGATCACAAGAATTCCGGGTGGAAAACGAAACAAGTAACGTTTGGGCGAATATTTTGTGGAGAATTAACCGAGACAACGTCACATGTGTTCGTCTTCCAGGAGGTGGGGCTTGCCCACTCAGAGGCCACTCCAAACTCCATTTTTCTTTTCTTTTCGGGAACTGATTCACATGTTTCTATGGTTAAACATTCTGGCTATACTAGCTTTTCCTAATCAAGGAAAACAATTAATTAACTGTAATTTAATTGTGATGAAGTGTGGACGATATAATCCCACTCCAATATAGTGCATTTAATTGTTTGATCAGCGCTGACAATAACTTCATAGGAATTTTCCAAAGGCCCTTGCGTCTCTGATAATCATAATTATTTCATGCCAGGTTATTTTTACTTTGATTTTATAGGATAACAATTATTATTATTATTATTATTATTATTATTATTATTATTATTAGTAGTAGTAGTAGTAGTAGTAGTAGTAGTAGTAGTAGTAGTATTTAACAGGGCCTAAAGATTTCGAGTGCATAGGATTTATCTTCTGGTGTATACAAGTGTAAGACATACTTGCATATAATTTTCCAGCGTGTCACTTCCAACTCACATATTTTTTAAACCTTAAGTTACAACAATAAAATATTGTTTTTAATAGATGAACTCATTTGTAAACTTGCCTATTCAACTGGTTCAAGTACTGTATATCGTGATATAAACCACAAAAATAATGTTCCTCTCTCCTGAAAAATTACTGATTTGTTGGTTACATCGTTATTCCGCGGAGGTCTTCAATTAAAACGGAAGTACTGCAGTTCATCTGCTCATGTAATGTTTATTTTAATTTTATTATTCACCTTTCGTACTTTCTTGACTGGTAGACATCCTGATTCAAATGCTCCTAAATTTGTAAGTCATGTATTCCTTTTATTTCTTATCACTTTCAAATTCTTTGATCTTAGGCAATTTAGTCCCTCTGTCAAAAAGGTACATTCCCATTTTTTAACCTTTCTTGCCAAACTTTCACTCTCAATTTACCTTTTTTTTTGTTTTGCTTCTGTTTCAGATTCCAATTACAGCCCTCAAGTCCGTAAACCAGTTTCTGAATAATTTCGGTTAGACATTTATTGTTGTTATGTTGTAAGCAAGCATATTCTTCGTGTGGCCGAGGAAATTCTACTGCGCGCCTGAAGATACGTAAATAATACGTACGCGTATATGTCGTAAAATATAATATAGTGTTGATGCTGTGAACATTGTGATAAATTAGGTGCTGACTGGATGTAAAACGGTAGGGATAAAGGGCAACACACACACAAAGTTAAACTACACTACGTCAAGTAATAGTTCTAATATTAGAAGAACAGTTCTGACAGCTAGTGCAGGAGGGAGGGGTTACTGTAGTGCCATTGGAAACTCTAAGTGGACAGCAGGCTCGTCTCCGTGGTGTACGCAGTGGGTCCCCCCACGTTTCCATGGCAACTATACCCCTACTGCCTTCTGTCCAGGCAGGCAGGCAGGCAGTAAACGGACGCTCCCTGCACTAGCTTCAGAACGCTTCTTTCAATATCAGGACTATAAGAAATGCTGCTCTGATACATTATTATTAATCCATTGTCACATGCAAAGAAATAATTATAAGGGTCGCCCTAATGAAACTGAGGACTTACAAAATGAATATTTCAAGGTATACACCAGAACACTTCCGAATATTTCTTAATATTCGGAACATCATTTGTTAATGGATACAATTATACTTCAGCTTTTGATGTATTCATAATAAAAAGTCAATAAAAACAAATCATGTGATTTTTTCTTCCTTCCTTCCTTCTTTCTTTCTTTCTTTCTTTCTTTCTTAATACCTTTACCCTCCAAGGGTTGGTTTCTCCCTAGGACTCAGCGAGGGATCCCACTTCTACCGCCTCAAGGGCAGTGTCCTGGAGCGTCAGACTTTGGGTCGGGTATACACTTGGGGAGAGGACCAGTACCTTGACTAGGCGGCCTCATCTGCTACGTTGAACAGGGGCCTTGTGGGGGTGGGAATATTGAAAGGGATAGACAAGAAAGAGGGAAGGGAGCAGCCGTGGCCTTGAGTTAGGTGCCATCCCGGCATTTGCCTTGAGGAGAAGTGGGAAACCACGGAAAACCACTTTGAGGATGGCTGAGGTGGGAATCGACCCCACCCCCTATTCAGTTGACCTCCCGAGGAGGAGTGGACCCCGTTACAGCCCTCGTACAACATTTCAAATTTTGTGGCAGAGCCGGGAATCAAACCCGGGCCTCAGGGGATAGTACCTAATCACACTATCCTCTACACCACGGAGGCGAACGATTTTTTCCTTATTCCTAACCAGTCATATGCAGAGTGAACAGATTATGAGATTGTCGTGCACATGCCGAGGGCTGCGCTGACAGCGCAGCTTATTTTTGACATTTTTTATTGTGGTCTCACGAGGGGAAACCGCCAAGTGTGACAACCCGATTTCCTAGAAACTTCTTTTAGTGAAAGAGGAGTCGAATTAAGCAAACACATGTTTCAGCTTATTCGTAGACACTCGACCGTTTCCCAGAAAATGACGGTCCAAGTTTCCGACGTGCTTCACGTGACTTTTAGCGCGTATCAAATTTAATTGACACGGTGGCACTGCAGCTATCGGCGCCGGTTCAGGCTGTTGGGACCGGGCGAGTTGGCTGTATGGTTAGGGGCGAGCAGCTTTGAGCTTGCATATGGGAGATAGTGGGTTCGAGCCTCACTGTCGGCAGCCCTGAAAATGATTTTCCGTGGTTTCCCTTAATTAAGGCCACGACCGCTTCCTTCCCACTCCTAGGACTTTCTTATCCCACAGTTGGTGCGACGTAAAACAAATAATTGTAAAAAAACCACGTTTGAGCCCATGTCCAAATCCCATTTAATTGCTTTTTTGTTTGTTTGTTTCATTTATCTAGTTATGGGCATTGTGATGAATGGAGGACTCCAATCATATTGAGGTGAGTGGGAATTGAAGCAGATTACGAGCCAATGGTTGCTTTGTCAGTGACAGTCCACATGGAGTATTTCAAAAGCGTGTCGGTCCTGGAGCCGACTCGCTTGTCAGGTCTCTAGTGTTGCAAAACTGCACGTAGTTCTATCCAGTCCCGCTGCTCGCTCTCAGAGGCTAGGTAGTTAAAACGGAGAGTTGACAACACTGTGTCTCATCCAAATGATGGTGGTTACTTGGTCTCTGGCCCATTTGACGTCTTGTGTGGGACAGGTATAGTATGGAGGGGTAATAGAGACCACTGTATTGAGTAGTCCTGTTCCACGTAAGTTTTCCTTCTTATTTTTGCATAAAAATCAGTGCAGGGCAGGCGTAATGAAATAAATAAGCCAGTGCGTGTGCCTTGTTTGGCCAGACTGTCAACCAGATCGTTGTATGGAAGTTTTGAGTGTCTTTTCACCCATAAAAATGACATGCTCATCCGAACGATTTCATGATGGACTATAGTTCTAATAACCTGCCTTTAGCGGACCATTATGAACCAGCAAACTGTCCATATCGGAATATTTTCACAGTCCCGTGAATTGTAGTTAAATATTCATAGAAGTATTTACGGGAACCTGTCTGATGTGGAAATGGAAGGAAAGTTTGCTGCTATAAGGGAAAATACATAAATTTCCTTCCTGACCCTTTTCAATACATATGGATTCCGAATGGATCTAAGATGGCCGAGATAGCCTTTGGCAGGGAAATTACTGTCTCTGTGCTCGATGATGTAACTTAAATCGCAGAATCAATGAAAGGAATGTCGCCAAACGTCAATGCTTTCACAAAGTCAAGTTTGTCTCACACCCTGGAGCCATAATAAACGAAAATATTCATGAGCTACAACAAATTCCTTTAACAGTGTAATTATGGCCATGTCAATGCAATGGCATTGGTCTATAGCTCATTCCACGTTAAGAAAACAGTTTTGCTCTTATGGACCTACAAGGAGTGAACACCCCCCCCCCCTCTGAGACACCCATAATTCCTCGTGATTAAGGGATATTATACTGTACTTTGTAATGTATTGTGAAAGATAGATAAGAAGGATGAGGCATTTTTGACCTGAATTATTAAAATAACTGCATAACATTTTCTTTTTCATAAATATATTCGTAGGGAGGAAGCACAGTGGCAGGAACAAGCATCGCTTCGTTGCCTTCTTTCATTCTCCTTCTTCTGTGTTGCTCTACTACAGGGCCTCTCAGGGTGCATGCGCCTGGTGCATGCACTGTGCACAGTGCAAAAGACGACTTCGCTTGGTTGACCAGAGTGCTGCCCCCCACTCCTGGATTTGGAGCAATAGCGCTGTCTCTCCCTTTCCCCACGCCTGTCTCGCTCGCTCCCCTTGTCTCCCTCTTCCTCACTTGCTCCGCAGCGCTCCAAATCCGAGCTGAGTTGAGCCGCGTTGAGCCGAGCTTAGCCGAGTAGCCCAGAGACGAAGCGTTGGTCCGATCCGAGCCGAGCGGGACCGATGCACTGTGCACAGCAACTCTGCGCGTGAGATTTTGAGCGTTTGAGAGGCCCTGATTTAGTACAAGCCTCGTGTAGTCCCTCACTCTGTGAACCGCCGGCAGCTCACTTCTGTAGTTCAGTCATCTACAGTGTTTACTTTTTGCGTATGTGTTTTTAGGCTTTAAGTCACTGCGTAGTTGTCTTGCTTTGCGTGAAAGTTTATTGTATATTGCATAGTATTTGTGTGTGTTCTACTATTTTTGTACTGTACAGAAGTTGTTACTGAATATTTTGGTGTTCTTTCTTAAGCGCATTTTAATTTCACTACTTCTTTTACAACCGCATTTAATTTTTACTATTGTTCTTGTGCGCGATGCGATAGCACAGTAGTACCCCGCGTTGTCCGGGGAAATTTATTAAATGCATCGCTCACCCGTCGAGCCCATAAACATATTATTTTTCTATTCTCTCTCCCAGTTTACCTTACATTTCAATGCTGAGGTACTTTTATGTACCGTAGTTTACCTCTAATTCTGTACAAACCAAAAATAGCCCCTGTAAACCACCCTCCCTCTTCCCGTTAGTGCATAAGAATAAAATGGAGCTTAGTTTCTTCCGCCTTTTATCTTAAACTTAAATACTGATTTTCACAAATTTATGTGCCGCCGTTTTCGATTGATGGTGTTGAACAGAGCCGTTCGATATGGCAACACGGTTGTCATAAGAACAATACTGTTTTCTTAACATGGAATGAACTATAGAACGGAAGTGCTCAAGTTGAGCATTCCGTCCCTCGGGCGCACACCACTGTAAGCCGGCGAGCTGGCAGGCGATGAGCGTATGCTGTTCAGCCAGTGACGTGAAGGTTGGGCGAAGTTCTTCCCGTCACTCTCGATCACTGCGGCGATACTCGAGTTTGAAACGGAGGCAGAAAATAATGAAAGAAAGAGCGCAGAAATCCACGTCATTTTCAATTCACGTTGTTAGAAATAAGTTATCTATGTTCCTTGTAGTTCATGTATTTTGACCGTATACAATAAAGAGCTAGGCCGGCAACCTCAAATATACTTATAATGTACGTAAAATTTTAAATCTATTTTCAAAAATTAAGTGAGCAGGCAGTCACGCAACACTACAACACTGTGCAAAATCAAGCAGTAAACTTGCTGAATTGGAATGAAATTTAATGCCCAAAAAAGCGAGATAGTGATCACAACTAGAAAGAAGGAGAGACCTACGAGAGGGATAATGCTTGGAGGGGAACAGCTTAGGAAGGTAGAGAGTTTCAAGTGCTTGGGAAGTATCATAGAGGAAAGTGGAAGAAATGATAAGGAAATAATCGAGTATGGAAGACAAGCAGGACCATTCCTGAAAGGTGTCAAAAGCCTGGTTTGGAGCAAGGATATCCCTCAGAGAAACAAAAGGGTGATATACAGGATGTACTATATACCTATTCTGACGTATGCACCTGAGACTTGGGTAATGAGGCAGAGAGCCGTGAATAGAATCGAGGCAAGTGAAATGAAATTTCTGAGAAGCAGGATAGGAGTGACCGGATGGGATAAGATAAGAAATGAGAAGGTTCGAGATATAGTAAAAGAAGACCCACTACGGAATAGGATAGAGGCATCCAGACTTAGATGGCATGGACACATGAAGAGAATGACAGAGGAAGGGATACCGAGGAGGATGCACGAAATGGAGATAACACGTAAACGGCCAAGAGGAAGACCAAGAGAAAGGTGGATAAAAGGAGTGGAAGAGTGTGTACAGAGAAGAGAAGAGAACTGGGCAAGAGTGACTGGGGAGAAGTGGTAGGAAGACAAGAGGAGATGGAGAGGCTTATGTTCCAAGCAGACCCGGCCAACAGCTGGAAACTGCAGATGATGATGATAAAGTATCACATAGCCAACATCCAGAGGAGGGTAACAATACTTTTTGACCACATGTTTGATGGGAAAGTTCTGGCGATGATTAGATGTCAGCATTACGTCGAAATGAATGAGAAAGCTTAAGAAAGAGAAGAGTAGTTGCAGGGAAAATCGATAGCGTTTAGGAGATTTTGGAAAACTGCATGTCTCACGTATTATCACAATACTGTAGTAAACAAAAAAATGTTGCGTGTTGGTAATTTCAGATGGTTAACCGGAGCAGGATATTATGATTCGCGGTCACCCTGAGCTAACATCCTCTCTGCGGTTCTTCGATTGCGATAAATGGCCGCCACACATTGAGGAACTCGTCAGTCTAGGTTCTCCAGTCTTCCTTCCAACTGTAAGTAGCCTACTATTCTTTGTGTTGTCTGTCTAGGTCCTCGGTAGAATATCTTGTACTCGAATGTCTGTTGAGAAAGATTGAATGTTAGGTATCGCAGATCATTGCAAGTGTTCGGTCCAAGACTCTCAGATCTTAAAGCACTCCCCGAAAGAGCGAGTGATAGTGAGTAACAGTCTTTTAACATAAGTATTCGTTTGGGGTGGTGGTCTATCTGTGAGGACTCGTAAATATAACAGGGATTTTTTTCTTTTTTTACAATTTTGCTTTACGTCACACCGACACAGATAGGTCTTATGGCGACGATGGAATAGGAAAGGGCTAGGAGTTCGAAGTATGTGGCCGTGACCTTAATTAAGGTACAGCCCCAGCATTTCTAACACTTCTGATTGAAATCAATCAATCACTACTGATCTGCATTTAGGGCAATCGCCCAGGTGGCAGATTCCCTATCTGTTGTTATCCTAGCCTTTTCTTAAATAATTGCAAATAACTTGGAAATTTATTGAACATCTCCCTTGGTAAGTTATTCCAATCCCTAACTCCCTACCTATAAACGAATATTTGCCCCTATTTGTCCTCGTGAATTCCAACGATATCTTCATATTGTGATCTTTCTTGTTTTTAAAGACACCACTCAAACTTATTCGTCTACTAATGTCATTCCACGCCATCTCTCCACTGACAGCTCGAAACATACCACTTAGTCGAGCAGCTCGTCTTCTTTCTCCCAAGTCTTCCCAATCCAAACTTTGCAACATTTTTCTAACGCTACTCTTTTGTCGGAAATCGCCCAGAACAAATCGAACTGCTTTTATTTGGATTTTTGCAGTTCTTGAATCAAGTAATCCTGGCGAGGGTCTCATACAATGGAACCATACTCTATTTGAGGTCTTAACAGACACTTATGTGTCTTCTGCTTTACATCCTTACTGCAACCCCTAAATACCCCCTCAATTATGTGCAGAGATCTGTACCCTTTATTTACAATCCAATTTATGTGATTACCCAAATGAAGATCTTTCCTTACAGTAACAGCTAGGTACTTACAATGATCCCCAAAAGGAACTTTTAACTCATCAACGCAGTAATTACAACTGAGAGAACTTGGAGTTCAAATTATTTCGGGACTATCTGGTTTCACAATATTACTTTAGCAGGACTATTTAAAATACGGTAATTCTCCTTTATTTAATGTTTATATATAATGACACATTTGTAAAATGTTTATGTAGACTATTAAGATCATGTTCCTTTTTCTTGTCATGTAGGCCTATTTCTGTAAATACCTTTATTCACTGACATTGAGAAACTATAACATTTCACACTTTGCTCAGTATTAAGGTTTCTTCGAAGAATTGGGCCGATTACTATAAGATAAAATACTCCGAGATCCCTCTGTTATTATCAAGTTTGCCATGGCAACACGTGGTGAAATGACAGCTGATGTTTGTGCGGTCCGCTGTAAAACGCATTAACTTACAATTTTGACCACTCACAGTGCGGCGGTGCATTTCTACTTCTAACGCACGGGACCTATATAATTACACTCATTGTTTTATCTACCCTAACTTCATTCACATCAAACTTGAAATGTTTATACCGTATTTTTCGCACCATAAGACGCAATTCTTGTTACAAAAATTAACTGCCTAAAATATGGCTGCGTCTTATGGCCCGAAGATCTGTCACACACTTAATACACGTAATTTGCTCCACCAATGCTCAAAATAATCCTTACAATACTCTCAGCAGTTGACCAGTTGAACCCTTTTATCAGTAGCGAAGCCACGATCGGGGGAAGGGGGAAATATCCATTTGGGGATCATTGTAAGTACCTAGCTGTTAATATTTCAACCTTTTTTTTTTTTTCGGGGGAGCCCCCGAAGCCCGCTCCCCCCGCGTGACAATCGACTCAATCTACATGGCCTCCGACATGCTATTAGTTCTAAGAAGAGAATAGCAGGGAGGAATTGAAGTGTGATACTACAGGAGTATATGCCTGTCCCCATGCTCAGCATGTTACCAGGCCAGATGAGGTGGTGGGTATCAATAGTGGTGTAATCAGGTAGTAAGGGTCAGGACAAAACCACATAGGCAGAAATAGAAAGGTGCCTACATGTAAAACCTGACATTTTGTAGATAGCACATGCAAGGATGTGGTTCTGGAGAGGTCCAGGTAATTGTGTTAGTTGGGAATAGGTATCATGCACAGTCATAAGCCTATTCCTCGCCATTCCAGTTATTCAGGGGATCAGTCCTTCTGAGCACTGCTGTGACTAGCGCGGGCCGTGCCGGTTGCCAAGCCATGCGGCAATAGCCACTAGTGCCTACCGCACCGCCTGACCCCCTTGAGGTCCCTCGTACCCAGTCTCCAATCCCGGAGAATGAGGCCAAGCCCGCCGAGGCGGGGACCTGCTGGATGGTTGTGGGACATGGCGCCGGGCCTCCTTCCTCTCTGCCCGCGCCATGGCCCGGTATACAGGGCAACTGCGATGGGAGGCCGGGTGGCCCCCCGCGCAATTGGCGCATACCGGCGCCTCCCTAAGTGTAGCGCAGGCCGTGTAATGGTGATCACCACCACAACGGTTCCAGGGTGGATAAAATTATTTATAGGTTAGGCTGTAGTTCCTTATTCCCAGATTTTACTTACCGGTTTTCATTAAATTCTGTTTCCGTTTTTTTTTTTTCGTGGTTTGGCGTTGATATGGACTTAGCAACTTAAATTCAAATGCATAAATATCTCTGTTAATATAACCGGTATCTTAAAAATGTATAAGACATAAATGATCGGAAATATAATGCTGTACTATATAATTTTAGTTATGTAGTATTTATCGATAAGACCACAAATAACTTAATATTTGAGAATGAAATTTTAGGCCTTCCCTTAATCTACCATTTCACTCAGCGTGAATAAAATTGTATAGGGCCTATATTGACGTAGCTTATCCCCCTGACTTTACATACCGATTTTCATGAAATTCTCTTCAGCTGTTTTATCGTGATACGCGTACAGACACACAGATATAACGGAAAATTAAAAAGTGTTGTTGTGAACACGACCGATACAGAAATACCATTCGTTTTAAATTCCGAGCAATGTACTGTAAGGGTTCATGACTCGCTTACTTACTTTGAAAAATATAAAACTGCACTGTAATTGAAAAATATGAAAATTAATATTTATTAAATAAAATAATCGTCGGACCTTGTACTCACACTTAGTTCTTACCTGATTACTTATACATACGTTATTTGATGGGCGCCAGCTGCAACTCAGTGCAACAATAATAGAACGAGAATCTTGACTATCTCTACGGTGTGGGGTAATAAGCTTACTTTTGACAACATACCATATAGGTTCTTGGAAAAGGAGATTGGCGTTCGGTTTCCCCATTAAATTTGAGATTATCTAATTCTACCCTTGAAATAAAACGATAAATTAATTTGATAGAACAAAATATATTCTTGAAATAATTTCAATAAAAATAGTAAGAACTGCTGCGATAAAACAGATGAGAATATAAAATTATGACATTGCAAGTGAAGGAAACTCCGCATTAAATTTGAATTCTTCTTGACCGGACATTTAACAATTATACACGAAATGTATCCCTCACTGGTTCACTTGACTGTACCTTCAACACTTTGAGTGTAATTACGACGTATTTCTTTGAATTGGTGTTTGCTGTAGATGTATCAAGCTTAATTTGGTGATCTATCCTTTTTGTTTCACTGACGACAAAATATCCATGTGACTGCTTCCTCTCCATCCAGATGACTTCTTGGTCTGTCCTATATGACTTCATGGGATGTTTACCTTTCCATGATTTCGTGGCAAGCCTTTCCTTCAAACTGCACTGACCGACCAACTGTGGCCTCACTCTCTCAATGACCAATGACTAATGACTCACTGAGGCTTCTCCATACTTTCGACTCCCTCACTGTTCACCTTCCGTTTGACTAATGACTATTGACTCACTGAGGCCTTTCCTTCCTTTCGACTGACGCTATAAGACACTGGACCAGCTTATATAGACATTAGTTGACACACCTACGCAATCTCCAGAAATAACTATGATCTACACCCACTCAGCGACAAATGTTACATACAATGGTGAAATTGCCCGGGGCACCCTAGGTAACTCCAAGAAAGTGAGCTCACCGCTAAATACTCACGATGACGTAGCGATGACTCGGCAGTTACGCCAGCAGTATTGCAACATGTGCGTTGCAATGTCAAAACTTATCACAATGCATATCCATATATGATATTACGTAGCAAGTCTTACTTTACATGGTTAAATGCTAATATTCACACACACATATACATAACAATTTGACTACAATCACGCAAGCATCATAATAATAATACAATAAAAGTAATCTCACAGATAAGGTAATAATAATAATAATAATAATAATGATAATAATAATAATAATAATAATAATAATAATAATGCGGAGATAATAATAATAATAATAATAATAATAATAATAATAATAATAATAATAATAATAATAATAATAATAATAATAATAATAATACAGATATCACCTTGTAACGGGATTTGAACAGTTACAGTACAGACAAAACTTTTATTTTATATGCATACAGATGTATTAATATTTATATAAATACTTAAAAGTATAGTAACTTCCCCAACATCTCCAGTGTTGTGCTCTTAACATAAGCTGTTTAAGTATAGGATTAACAGAGTTAATTATCCACAAAACAAAACTAATTCAATAAACCTTAATACTGCTATTTTGCCACTCCTGAATTACGTGGGAATATAGAACCAATTGCTTGTAAATTATCTGGTCCCCTAATTCCTGTCTTCAACCTATATCAAGATGGATCTCCACCAACAGAGAAACTGCCATCAAGTCATTTAAGAAATGCGGTATAAGTAAAGCAAAGCAAAGTCATCTCCGTACAGGCCTAAGAGTACCTGGGAGAGGTGGACGGTAAATGTTCCCACCACCCGTAACGTCGGCAATCTAGAGGGTACAGTGGTTGGATCTACGCCCGGCCACCTTTGCCCCCAGGAATTAACCTGGTACTCATTTATGGTATAGGCTGAGTGAACCTCAAGGTTATGTGCACCTCCAGAAGTGAAAATCTCGTTTCGTATAATTTTCAACTTCCAGACGGAGAACAGAACCCACGTCCTTTCGAGCGAACCGAGCACGCCTTTACCGCTTCGGCCAGGTAGCTCCTAGTACTGAAGACACCATACAATGTTTGAAGAATCAGAAAATAAAGATGAAATTTCAGAAAGAAGTGTGAGAATTGTGAGTGCCTACCTGCTTGTGTGATTGGTAACAGTAACAATATTGCACTACCCTACCGGTAATTTGTGTTTGTATACAAATTAAATTGTTTCTGTAAAGTTTTGTTTGAAAATACAGTGAACAATACCAAGATCAAAACATCACCCAGATGAATGACAGTTGAGAGTGAAAGGATTCAGAAAGTGGAGAAATTCAAATATTTGGGGGAGTAGATAGACAATAACCGGTCAGAAAGAGAGGCATTGTTAGTAGTATACTTTTGGATGGTTCGGCGGCCACCGCCACCGCCGGCAGTCTGAACGAGGCCTCCACCTCATTAACTGTGCTGACTTAAGAGTACATGCTTAACCTCACATGACCTTACTAGGGCGGTTGGCTGAGTTCACCCTTAACCTCACATGATGTTACACTGGCTACAAGTTCAGGCTTAACCTCACAGACTCCGGGTTCAACCCTAGGCTTAAGGGCCTAAGACCCAAGTTTGATGCCAAAAAGTACAAGCTTGACCCAACTGCTAACGTGATAATAGTCAAGAGTGTAAGCTTAACCTAACAGGTACCGATTCGACTCCAAGCTTAACCTCGCAGGCCTTCGATTCAACCCTAGGCTTATGGGTTTTAGCTTTACAGACCCAAGTTTGATACCCAAGAATGCTAGCTTAACCTAACTGCCAACGTGATTATGGACAAGAGTGCTAGCTCAACCTAACAGGCATGCATTTGACGCCAGGCTTAACCTTACCAGGGCGCTACAGTCTCAAGTTTGAGATTTGATCCCAGGTTTAACATAACTAGACAAGATGAGACATCGTTCAGAGGCTTTTGGAGCTGAACTAGGAACAAGATGGTGGCTGCACATGGAACTAAGGGCTTGGTGTAAGGCTTAATGCATGTGCTTTATTCATATTTTTAGAGTCTGGACTTTGACCTAAACAGAGATCGAGTCTGAAGAAGGGAAGAACGACCGCGGGACAAAATTCCGGCACCTCAGCGACTCTAAAACGTATTTAGCAGGACGTAAAGGTAATATCATTATTAATAGGTGACACACACAGAGATCGAAGAACGACTGCGGGACTAAATTCCAGCACTAAATTCCGGTGTATCTAAAACGCAGTTAACATTATTAATAGTTGACCAAAAACAGAGATCGAGTCTGGGGGCACCCTTGAACAAAAGTAATATTCGTAAAAATATCTAACCTACACAGAGACCGAGTCTAGGACTCCCTTGAACAAAGGAGGGACGGATATCGAACTTAGAACTCGCTTAGACTGAAGCTCAACATTACCAGGGAAATCGAACACTAGATTTTTCTTGGACCAAACCGACCCGACTAGGATTCGAACCCGTAGCTCCTCTACTTGGGTAGCTAACAGGCATAACTGTACATTAAATGTTTGTATGTTTAATTGGAACAACACAGCTGTAGTGCTATTGTTTAATTTGATACACTTAAAGTTTAAGCTGCGGGAAATCCCCACCCCGACCTGGAGCTTACTTGGACTTGTGTATAAGAAGAAAAATCGATGGTGAGCTTTTCTTTCCCTAACGACTAAGTGTGAACGGAATAAGAATACTGTTAAATTCATGTGCAATTTAGCAAACAAATTAACTGCAAGTGCAAGCTGGTTAGACTTGGAAGTAACTGCTGAGACAGGGGATACAAAGTTATTGTTTCCAGTTCTTTTACGTGACAGTAAAATCTACTAAGACGGACTGGCAGCTATCCTCAATGTAATTTTCCCTGATGTCCAAGAGTTACTCAATACCCGGTAAGTAGGGGTCAGAAGTCTAGCACCTTAACCGTCCGAGCTACTCAGCCCGACAATTCCACTATTAAGTGCCGAACGCACACACGCACAGGTGATGGTGGTTCTTGTTTTAAGAGAAAGTATAAATAGGCAACCATCCTCTATATAACACTAACTAGAGAAAAAAATAGAAGGGATCTGACAATTCGAAAATGAAGGTATCGGTCAAAGAATGACAAGGACTAGGAAAGGCGTGAAAATAAAAGACTCCCTAACCCTCGTAAACCTAAAAGCGTGGGGGTCGGAAAAGAACAAGAGTTGACCAAGGAAGGTCGGATAGGATAGATGAAAAAGAGGAGCATAACACATGTTGAAGCAATTCCAGGACTCGGCTAAGGGTTCCGTGGCCGCCAACCCAGGCTTCAAAGTTTAGAGCCCCTGGGGCCTCTTTTAGTCGCTTCTTACGACAGGTAGGGTGTACCGTAGGAGTTATTTTGCCGCCCCCAACCACAGGGACACACACACACACACACACACACCCCATAATAATTTAGAAGATCCAACTCACCTTCGTACTGAATACTTAACATGAGACGTAAAAACAGTCTGGTACCGGAATTTAGTCCTGCAGGAGTTCGCGTAATATCAGAATTCCCTAATAAGAGAATAAAATCCCCGACCCAGCTGGAAATTACAAAATCTATAATAAAGACGTGTTAATCACTCACGTCAGAGACGAAAGCAACTACAAGGCTCGCAATTATGCTGATAAGAAAACAGGAAGTTTCACGTTAGAACATTCTTCGGAATCATCAGAACTGATTGAAAAAATTTGCAAATGTAGCTTTTTGTGCAGGTGTTCATACATTTTATTGCCCGCTCAGCGCGTGGAAAAAATTTGCAAATATATCTTTATGCGAAGGTGTTCATCTAACTACAAGACTCGCAATAATGCTGACAAGCAAATAGGAAGTTTCATGTTACAGCTAACTTTTTGTGCAGGTGTTTGTACATACCATTGCCCGGTCTGCACGTGGAAAAAAATGTATTTTTTGAATTTTGGATTGCTGTTTAAAGTCGGGAGTTATCAACAGCGTGTCTGTCATTACTCTAAGGAAACTAGATAAGGTACGTTCTTATTCTTATTCTTCTTCTTCTTACTGAATCATTTTCGACGTTTTTAACGTAACGACTAAGACTAACTCTTTACTCTTACATTTAATCTCTACTGATAAAATATTGGTCTCTTCTTAAAGTCGCGACGATGCCTGACCTCTGTTGATCAAAACTTGGTTTCTTCCTATTTTAACTTTGCAACTATGTTTGACTCTTTACTCTTACATTTAATCTCTATTGGTAAATTATCGATCTCTTATAACTTCAAACTCGCGACGATTTCTGACGTTTATTGGTCAAAACTTGGTTTCTTCCGATTTAAACTTTGCAGTTATATGCAAACCTTTACTCTTACATTTCATAAATAATGCTAAATTATCGGTCTCTTGTAACTTCAAACTCGTGACGGTGTCCGACCTCTAATGGTCAACATTTGGTTTCTTCCGATTTTAACTTTGCAACTATATGTGACCGTTTACTCATACATTTAATCTTTATTGTAAATTGTCGGTCTCCTCTAACTTCAAACTCGCGACGATGTCTGGCCTCTACTGGTCAACACTTGGTTTCTTCCTATTTTAACTTTGCAACTATGTTTGACTCTTTACTCTTACATTTAATCTCTATTGGTAAATTGTCGGTCTCTTCTTACTTTAAACTCGCGACGATATCTGACCTCTGTTGGGCAAAACTTGGTTTCTTCTGAGTTTAACTTTGTAACTGTACGTAACACCTTACTCATACGTCTAATCTCTATTGATAAATTGTTGTTCTCTTCAAACTTCAAACTGGTTACCGTATCTGATCTTTATTAATCGATTTTTAGTTTCTTCTAGCATTACATCTGTCTTATGTGAAGTTTGTGGGGAATATTTGGCTAATGTAGAACAGTACCAGGCTCACTTAGTAGGAGTACATCAGCAGGCTCAGGCATCTACTTGCTTCTGAAGCCCTCAGGCTATGCGGAGAAAGCGTGTAAATACTGATGTAAATGAAAAAAGCTCTAGTAAGAAAAAAAACCTAGGAAAAATGAAATAGAACACAGTGAAGAACTTCAAACTATACACTGTGAACACTGTAACACTAATGTACAATCTTCACATTTTCAGGCCCACTTAAGCATTAATGCACATAAAAACAATGCTTGTAGAACTGAGGCTAAAATAAACATCGAAGTAACTGGCAGTGCATTCAGGAGTAGGATTTTGAGTTGCAGAATTCGTACTAGTGAGAAGTTTCAAAGCACTGAAAACTTTAACTGTGTTAAACCGTATGTGTAGCAGCTTCTTAACAAAACATAGTCCGATCATAATTTATTTAAAGTTAATTTTGAACTTTTTGCGTTGGATATGAAGAGCACAGATGAAAGTGAAATAACGGATATTAAATCACTTAATACTAAGAATATAGTTGCAAGTGAGTCAACTGATTTTAGTAATATTTTTGGAGATATCTCAAACGTTACTTCAACTAAACGTGCAGAGTTTCAAGAGAAGGCATCAGGGTGGGCTTTAGTTGAAATTTTGTGTCTAGAGGTTAATATCAATGAGTACAATCCAATGCGAGGATCCTCGTACAACGAGCTACCGACATGTATTAAGCAAAAAGAAGCTGTTGTAAACGTCCAAAACAATGACGAGGCATGTTTTGCATGGGCTGTTACGTCGGCTTTACACCCGGCAAAATCAGACGTATCCAAAAGAACATCATCGTATCCTCACTATTCAACACAACTAAATTTAGAAGGTATAGAATTTCCTATGCAGTTAAAAGACATTAAGCGTTTTTAACAACTAAATAATATTAGCATTAATGTATATGGCGTAGACAAAAAGGCTGTGGTAGGACCTCTGTGTCATACAAGTGATAAGAAGGGTTCTCATGTTAATTTACTATATGTAGAAAATAGTGAGAATAGTCACTTTTGTTGGATTAAAAAATTGAGTAGACTTGTTGGTAGTCAATTGTTAAAAAGGTGTAACAAAAAGTGACTATGCGATGGATGCTTGCAGTATTTTAGAAGTGAAAATCAGATCAAACCATTCTAAAATGACTGCTATCATGTATGTACAGAGATACCTACCACAAGCAATATTGTTTTGAAATTTAAAAATTATGACAAGCAGTTGTGGGTGCCTTTTGTTATCTACGCAGACTTTGAAGCCATCCTCAAACCATTTAACCCATGCGTGCCTAATCCAGACATCTCGTTCACTAATGCTACACACATGCATGTCCCGTATAGCTTCGCGTATCACATCAAGTGTAGTTATGATAGTACGCTTAACACGTTAGAGCTGTATAGACGACCTGATGCTGCTAAGATATTTTGTACAAAGACTTGAAAGTGATGCAGTACGTCTTAGCCGTATTCTAAATACTAACATACCGGGCGAGTTGGCCGTGCGCGTAGAGGCGCGCGGCTGTGAGCTTGCATCCGGGAGATAGTAGGTTCGAATCCCACTATCGGCAGCCCTGAAAATGGTTTTCCGTTGTTTCCCATTTTCACACCAGGCAAATGCTGGGGCTGTACCTTAATTAAGGCCACGGCCGCTTCCTTCCAACTCCTAGACCTTTCCTATCCCATCGTTGCCATAAGACCTACCTGTGTCGGCGCGACGTAAAGCCCCTAGCAAAAAAATACTAACATTCCTATGAAACTACTGAATGAAACGTGAACGTGCTACAAAATGTATTTGTGATGGTGAATTTTCAGAAAATGACCCAAAAGTTTTCAATCATGACCATTTAACTGGCTTGTACAGATGTCCAGCACATGATAGCTGCAATCTTAAGTACAGAGTTCCTAAATTCATTCCTGTAATGCTGCATAACTTATGTGGTTACGACTCACATTTTATTATTAAGGAATTTGGAGCTTCGGATGAAAAAAATATCTAATCCCTCAGAACAAAGAGCGGTATATTGCATTTACAAAATGCGTAAAAGTATATGAGAAACATACTATAACATTGAGATTTCTTGAGTCGTTTCGCTTTATGGCGAGTAGGCAGTCGAGCTTAGAAGTCTTTTACAGGCGCTATGTTCTTCGCCTGGTCAAAGAGGATTTCATTGTCTGTACTGTAGAGATGTTCTGCTATGGCAGACTGGCTTATGGCATTCTCCGTGGAGTATGAAAGAGTAACATACCCGACCTGATGTGTTCCTTCACCCTGGTGCTGACAAGCGTTTTCGTCATGCCAATATATGAGCAACCACATCCGCATGGAACTTCATACACGCGCGGTGTTTCAAGTGGTGGTGTTACTTTGAATGGTCGAAACAGAGATTTGAGCTTCCGGTCTGTGGTGAAAACTAGTGAGGGAACCCATAGAGATAAAACTGCGCCCAAATAACATCAACAGGGAAGACGGCTTCAAGTGCTCAAATACATGGAGACCTGTACTGCAGAAATGCATGCATAACACCACCATGACTCAGCGGGACGCACTCAAGGAACTGTCGACAGAGGGCGGTGAATTATTAACTTCCCTCCCAACCACCACAGCACAGCGCGACGATCCTTGAGTCCAATTAGTGGGGTAGGCCGTGGATATTACGGTCATGACTTCCACGTTCCTTCGAATTTCGTTGCTCACTGTCGGAAGCAAAACTTGACAAGCCCTGATGAAGGCCAACGCAATTTGGCTGAAAGCTAGGCTTCATTAAATATATATAGGCCTAGTGGCTTTAATCCAGTATTCATTTATTTCTTTACGTTAATCTCAGTATATTTTTTATCTTGATGCTAAGAATCAGTATGGGTGGGCAATGAGTCAGCATCTACCATTAAATAGCTTGCGCTGGTTACCGCAGTGCGAGATTGACGATATAAAATTGCACACACTAGGCGATAAAGCTAATAAAGAGTATATCCTTGAAGTCGACTTACAATAACCTAAAGAGTTACACATTTCTCATAATGACTTACCGTTCTGCCCTGAAAATATGAAGTCTCCGTACATCACATCAACAACAAACATGCTAATCGCCAATTTGTATGACACATTTAAGTATGCATAAATATCTCCAGGATAATTTAATGAAACCACCTGTTCAATAAATACCATATTTAATGTAGTTTGATCTACATGAATTTATATAGACCTATCAGGTACATGTTTTACCCTTATTTTGGGCATCTTCAGCCTGTAGACAACCTTAAGGTCAAGGTCCGGGACCTTATTTAACCTTCTTAAATTTGAATTATGTTACACAGTCATAACCACTTAAAAATGATATTTAAAAAACGTGAACAGTACATAAATGTGAGGAATATAAAATTTATGGTATTTTAACACAATCAAAACTTGTCAGTTCTATTTTATGTTTTTTGGAAAATGTCCAAAACTAAAATGGATCCTCTTCATCTGAAATGAGGACTAGTAAGATGACAATGGTCTTGGGAAAATAGGATATTTATCAGTAGGGGTTATTTGACATTAATTGATATTTGACTTGTCCACAATCACGTTGGTAGTTAGGTTAAGCTATTTTTAAGCTAGCATTAGTGGGTATCAAACTTAGGTCCGTAAGGCTAACACCCATAAGGCTAAGGCTGAATCCAAGGCCTATGAGGTTAAGCTTGGAGTCGAATCCATGCCTGTTAGGTTAAGCTTACACTCTTGACTATAATCACGTTAGCAGTTGGGTCCAGTTTGCACTTTTTGGCAACAAACTTGGGCCTTAGACCCTTAAGCATAGGGTCGAACCCGGGGTCTGTGAGGTTAAGCCTGAACAAGTAGCCAGTGTAACATCATGTGAGGTTAAGGGTGAACCCTTAGCCAACCAACCTAGTAGGTCATGTGAGGTTAAGCATGTACTCTAAGTGAGCACAGTCAGTGAGGTGGAGGCCTCGTTCAGAGGGCCAGCGGCGACGGCGGCCGGCGAATCATCCACTATTTTTACCGAGAATCAACAAGATGAACTTGACATATAAACTAACTATGAACACTTACAACAAGAATGTCTCGAACAATGCAAAACTCGGATACTACTAGACAGTGATCCTCCCGGAGGCTTCATATGCAGCTGAATGTTTGAATCTGATAGAAACAGGATTACTCAAGAAGTTTGAATTGGTGGTAGAGACAAAGATTCTGAGGAAGATACTGGGATCCCCAAGGAACAGAGGATGGATCATACGGAAAGAAAGGAAACCAATAATTATATCTCAATATGGAAAATATCACAGATACCATCCGTAAGGTGAGAGTCATGTTCTTCGGCCATATCTACATAATGAACCCGGGAAGACTGACCAATCAGATAATACTATTTTTTGAGATTCGGAAAACTACAGTGCGCTGGTACCAGGAGATGAACAGGTGCCTGGGAGAAACTGGAATACAAGAAAAGGAAATCAACAACAGGGATGCTTACAAGTCGAGGATCAAGGCCACAAAGAAGTTTCAAGGAAAAGTCAGATCCTGTACCCAAGCGCCATGGACAGAAGAAAGAGATTGCAGAGTGAAAGAATGGCGTACTAACGAGGATTAAAGCCCAGAAACAGACGAAGGTGAATTCGAGTAGTCGGTCATAATGAAAGAAAAATAAGAAAACAGTTATATTTCTCCTCAAGTTTTCATCAAAATATCAGAGTGCGTCTTATGGTCCGAAAGTCTAGCTCCATGGCTAAATGTTTAGTGTGCTGGTATTTGGTCCAGAGGGTCCCAGGTTCGATTCCCGGCTGGGTCAGAAATTTTAAATGGGTAATTCCCTTGGCTCGAGGACTGGGTGTTTGTGCTGTCCCCGACATCCCTGCATCTCACACATCGCACATAATGCTATGCTCCACCACAATAACACGCAGTTACCTACACATGGTAGATGCCTCCCACCCTCACCGGAGGGTCTGCCTTACAAGGGCTGCACCCGGCTAGAAATAGCCACACGAAATTTTCTTCCTTTTTACTCCTACCCATCCTTCGTTTGGTGACAGTAGCGTTACAGAAGACGATAGGAGATTTCAAGAACTTCCCAAGTTCTGGATTTGGGATTCTCTTGAAATCACAGTGGCATTAAATTGCAATTATACACGAGAGTGAAATGTAAAGTTGGATAGCATTTCTCGTCACTGGACGCTGTCAGCTAATAAAATAACATGCCACGAAACACTCGATTTGGTAAAACTTGGACTTGGGAAGTTTTTCAAATCATTGTTTCAGTCGTAAGTGTTAACAAGAGTTATTTGCCATTCCACATGTCTTTCCTTCTATTCAGAGACGAGCCGCTATTTGTAATACTCATGTACTTCTGTTCCAGGAGGTGCTGCCATTCGCTGGAGCTGATTAGCAAGATGCGCATTTTACTGGTCCTATGTATATTCAGTGCGGCTCAATGCTTTCCAACTGTGAGTCTGTTTTTCTTACTTTGAATACCAGTACTAAATGATTCTCAATATGAAAACGTGGAATCTATCTGAGTCAGAATTCCTTCAGTTTAGGTCTTTGCTATCTGATTCACTTTCCTCAGCTTCTCTTCTCATCTGAGCCCAGTAGTTAAAGATTTGCGTGACCTGATATTTCACCAGAAACCCCTCTCCCCTATAGAATATTGACAAAAGCATTCTGACAGTTATAGTCCTAATATTGAAAGAAGCGTTATGACTGCTATAGTTCTGATATTGAAAGAAGCGTTCTGAAAACTATAGTCCTGATCGTTCTGAAAACTATAGTCCTGATCGTTCTGAAAACTATAGTCCTGATATTGAAAGAAGCGTTCTGATAGCAATAGTCCTAATATTGAAAGAAGCTATCTGACAGCTATAGTTCTAATATTGAAAGAAATTTTCTGACAGCTACAGTCCTAATATTGAAAGAGATTTGATATCTATAGTACTAATATTGAAAGAAGCGTTCTGAAAGATGTAGTAATAATACTGAAAGAAGAGTTCTGACAGCTAAAGTCCTAATATTGAAAGAAACATTGTGACATCTTCAGTCCTAGTAATGGAAAAAGCGTTCTGGCAGCTAAAATCCTAATATTGAAAGAAACGTTTTGACATCTACACTCCTAATATTGAAAGGAGCGTTCTGATAGATATAGTAATAATATTGAAAGAGTCCTTCTGACAGCTATAGTCCTAATATTGAAAGAAGCATTCTGACAGCTAAAGTCCTAATATTAAAAGAAGATTTTTGGCATCTATAGTCCTAATATTGAAAGAAACGTTATGACAGCTATAGTCCTAATTTTGAAAGAAGAGTTCTGTCAGCTATAGTCCTAATATTGAAAGAAGCGTTCTGATAGCTAGCGCAGGGAGGTTCCGATTGGTGTCTGTCTGGCTGGACAGAATGGAGTAAGGGTGTGGTTGACGTAAAAATGTGGGTTGGCAACTGCGATCGATGTGGAGACGAGCCTGCTGCCCATTAGGTGTTGCTTGGAGTTGCCAAACCTTCCACTTCTCAGCTAGACCTTGTCGCACGCTACAAGAGAATACAGCGGTCTGAATGAACACGAGAGCGAGAAGAATGAGGAATGTGGCAGCACCACGCAACGGTACAACAGTACGCCCTGCCTTCTGCGCTAGCTAGCAGAACGCTTCTTTCAATATTAGTACTTATGATATTTTATTCCATTCTGATGCATATCATTTGTCTTACGAATAAAACACTGGCTGTTTTATTGAATCAATAATTGAATTGATGATGACCCAAAAAGTACACAAATAATTACAAATTGTATCAGAAATGATATGGTCAAACATTCTGGTCGCATTCCTCACACGTAGAAAAAAGTTTATATGGATATGGGTCCAGAAATGCTTTATTTCCATGTTAGAACTCATTTTCTACACACATCAACCCTCCATCGCACTGAATCCCGGAAGCGCTGATATGTCCCTGGAGTATTGCATTTGGATTCGTGGCTTTTCACAACACGGGTACGAAGACTCTCTTCATCTTGTACCGGGGTTCGATACACAAGAGATTTCGAATGTCTATTGGATTGAGGTCTAGAGTGCGCTGAGGTCAGGGAACTGCTCCACCTCTACCTATCCATTTGTCACGGAACCTACTACTTAGAAATTGAAGGACAATAACGCTGAAATAAGGAGGAGCTCCATTGTGCATGAAGTACATGTTTCATCGCACTTGCGGATTGATGCATATCGGTAGATTCACTATCACGTAAACGAACACCTGCGAGATGAAAGTCCGTCACCTCGGAGTCTCCGAAAGACGTTGAAGTGGGACGTAAAATTATTATTAATACCATCAACATAACCACCTCATGATCATCATCATAAGTTGTTCTGCCATTCGGCAGCTCCACGACGTCTTAGGAAAAATTAATTGGGGTGGTTTCCCGTTGCCTTCTAGAATAACATTTTAGGCTGTTCATCAACCGCCTTAACATATGGAAGAGTCGCGGTTGTATATAACCGCCTCTCTGAGTTACAGACGCTACGGCTGACATCTGCTTCCAACTTGGATACTGCACCTGTCCCAGGCCCGACAGAATGCTGAATATATAATCCAACTTCACAATATATATATCATCGGAAGGAAATCTTATGGGCGAGGGACTTCGGAAAATCAAACCCGGACATCGAAGTCCCATCCTACCTACCTTCAACTATGTAGCACAACGGCTACGCTCGAGAGTGTACGGGTCAATGGTCCTGTTCGTTAAATTAAAAATGGGCATTTAACCTAAATATATTGAAAGTAGAATACTAAAGTAAGAGGAATACGCTAATCTACTAAATGATAAGAATGGATTATTCCCAATTCAAAAGCACAATTTTAATTACTGAGAGAGTCATATGAAAATATTTACACACACTAGAAATGCCACATTATTGCCTTCGTGGCAATTTTAAAACATTTTACACTCAACTTTATCATATGGTTGATGCTGTTAAATGTCTTTATCAGTTCGTTGGTTACTTCTGAAACTCATTCTGGCATTCCCGAACCAACTCATTAACACTGCTTGTATACACTTTCATTATTAATCGACAGTGATCTGTCCCTTTACCTTAACACTGATACCCGTAGGTATCCACTATATTATTACATAACAACACTAATGATATGGAAAGGATGGCATTCTTGTGAGAAAACAATAATATATTACCTTACATCATCGTCGTTGTGTTGACACAACAATAAAAGTTCATTCCCGCATAATTATCTAGTCATGAAAATCATGTCGTCGCTTGTCGCTAATAAGGTCTATATTATCACATTAATTATCATCACACCATCGAATATACGTGTTCATCCGGGGTTATAACTAATTCTAATATTTAGAAAGCGGACACATGATGTTGGTTAGCTTGTAACTCCACAGAAATCAACATACACTTACACAATGCACAAAAATATAAGAACCTATAACGATGGAGCATTATCACTGTAAATACATAAATACAATAAATAATACACATACATAAATATTCTCCGAAAATCTGTGACCTCTTTCAGGTCTCGTGGTGTTGGTCCAAGGACAATAACAATCGGGTATCAAACCACGCTATCTTGACTTCGTGGTGCTATCTAAAAATCTCTACTACAATCTTATTTAAATATATTAATTGGAGCAGTATATCACCTATCGGCTCAATGAAAACACACAGCGTCGCGATGATAACAAATTATTGACAAATGAATATTCAATACAGTGTGAAAAGGGAAAACATATTATGCGGTTTGTGCAAGCAGCCGGCGTGTATTTAACGGGACAGCAGCTAAGGGTCTAGCACACACCCTCCCTTGTCATTCCTTCAGAGGTCATAAATCACTCATTTCTAGGACAGCTCTCAACACAGCTGAGTAGACACATACAATTTCATCCAGACACAAGTATGTAATTCTTAATTCAATTATCTCGTATTCTCCGGGCATATGACCATTTATGGACATTCTTCAAATATAATATTATCGTAATGCCTCAGCCTATTTCAATAAGGGTTTATCTCATTATTATTATTATTATTATTATTATTATTATTATTATTATTATTATTATTATTATTACCAAATCTTTCGCCTTGCACATTTTCACATACATGTTTTACCCTCCATTTTTCACAGACGTACTCCTGGTATTCATTTTATTCACACATTGTGATGGTGCTAACGACAGGGAGTTAACATAAAACATATCACTTACTCGCGTATCTATCTAAGGTTATTGGTTCGTACCTCGAGTCAGCCTTCCTTTCTCCATTCGTCAGCATCCTTAAGCTAAAAGGGAGAGTAACTGTATTCATGCATTAAAGTTGTGAAGCATCTAAGAAATCTATATTCAAGAAATTGAGAAGTTCCAAATCAGCTGATTGAACTTGGAAAGGCTTATGTAGTCCGCCAAATTATTTAAGACCACCCTTACGAATGCTTCACTCAAACACCTAACAAACTATGGGGCTTTATACATTACCTCATGCAAATTCACGGAGTAACTTTGTGATTAACCAATAATCACAGAAGACAAGAAAATAAAACTAATAAAGGAAACTTTACCCTACTGAAACTCGCATATTGCGTCATCTACACGTTCTACAAAAATCAAAATTAATGCTGCTAGATTCTACTTACAAAGTTAAGTTTTACATCTTAATGCGACACGGCTGATTTTCATGCTAAGATGTCATGGGAATGTACTTATCATTTTTATGTGTAACCTGCTGTCATCTGGTGGTACACTTTCCCGGCTAATCTGACAACGTTTATTTATTATGTTGGATGCCTCAGACAACTGCATATACGTTAATTACAATACAATAACTACTGGTTCTCTATCTTCAGTAACTCACTACGTCATGACGACTTTTAGGAGTGTTACCCGTTCTTTATAAACATTTTCATTTAGACTACACTGATACCACTTGTCTGCATTCCCTTATTGAGTACTGAGTTTGGTATTTCGCACATGCACACACCACAACTAAAACATCACACAAAGAAACTGTACCTGCACTATGACTGCATATCGGACTGACGTAGAGTAAGCCTCTGGCTGGCATAATACCGAATATGCTGAGCATCGATGGCTCTCGGCTTGGCCTATTATGAAAGACTCGGATCGTCGGCTATGGAGAGGGAAACTCCTCCCACATTTGAAAAATCGCTCCGCTAATAATTGTCTCTCATAGTCGAATAGGTATTCATTCAACAGATCTTGACATCCTCTATTTTCTGGTCTATTTTTGTTTGGATCGCATCACAGGTTTACTGGTCAATTCTAAAGCGTCATCTTATATTTTAGCGCGCGGAGAAGGGGGTTATTGGGACTTCCCTATCTGTGTTGAGATAAGTACTAAAACCGTCTATCGGGCAAGTTGGCCGTGCCGTCAGGATCGCGCAGCTGTGAGCTGGCAACCGGGACATAGTGGGTTCGAACCCTACTGTCGGCAGCTCTGAAGATGGTTTTCCGCGGTTTCCCATTTTCACACCAGGAAAATGCTGGGGCTGTACCTTAATTAAGGCCACGGCCGCTTCCTTCCCATTCCTAGGCCTTCCCTGTCCTATCGTCGCCATAATACCTATCTATGTCGGTGCGACGTAAAGCAACTAGCAAAAAGAAAACGTCTGGCTTTCATCACCGCACGTCTGTCTAAAGTGCGTCATTAAGAATGAGCTCGATAAGTAATTAATTCTCTTACATTATCAAATACTGCAAATTATGCTGAGTTCATTGAATTCTTACTTGTAAATTTCTTAGGCTCGTGACGAACTTTTATTATTATTATTATTATTATTATTATTACTTGACGCGCGAAATTTGTGTGTTGGTATCCAAGAATAGGCAGGGAATTCGGTGAGAATATCCACTTCTCAAGTTAAAACCCTGTAAACTTAACTCCGCCCCCTGACGTAGGCATCAGTTGAGCCTAGCGTCCTATCTCGCACTCGCTTCCACAATGGAGAGCGCAATTCCAAAGCCACACTGTACTGAGATCTCTCAGTCTTTTTACGCGTACTTAGAGCTTCTGCGTCCGAGCTCGCGTATCCCGGACCGGGCATAAAATGCTGTCACAACGAAATATTTCATAGAATGATGCGGAAAATGACACATACGTCTTGCTGGGCGTCATGACATGCCTATTAGCAGGGTATTGAACGGTTTTAATACAGATACCTTTTACTGAGTTAACCCGAGCACTGGGGTTGCCTCTTCCGTCTCCGACACCGCACTGAAGGCCTTCTTCTCCGCTGTTGGTACCGTTGAGGTCTTCACTCGTAACCCTGTGCTGCGAGGCTTACCAGGTGCTGGTCAGTGTATTCTGGGACTCACATGGGCAGGGACGCCACTCCCTGAGTAGAGCGAGAGTCCCTGGCTGCTACCCATATGATTATTATTACAATTATACGTAAATATTTCAACATGCCCTAATTAACATATAAAAGCCATTGAACTTCACACGAATTCAGAGAAAATTCCAGTCGAAGAACGGGCACAAATGCTTGTTCTGAATAAGAACGTGTGATTTGTATTCATTACAGTCCCAGGATCAGGACCGTACTGAAGTGATGACAAGAATGGTCTCCGCCAAGAGCGAAAGTAGAGAGGGAGCACATAAAATGATTATTAAAATAAACAAGGTCCGCCTCTGTGGTGTACTGGTTAGTGTGATTAGCTGCCACCCCCAGAGGCCCGGGTTCGAATCCACGTTCTGCCACGAAATTTGAAAATTGGTATGAGGGCTGGAACGGGGTGCACTCAGCCTCGGGAGGTCAACTGAGTAGAGGGGGGTTCGATTCTCTCCTCAGCTATCCTTGAAGTGGTTTCCCGTGGTTTTCCACTTCTCCTCCAGGCAAATGCCGGGATGGTAGGTACCTAACTTAAGGCCACGGCCGCTTCCTTCCCTCTTCCTTGTCTATCCCTTCCAAACTTCCCATCCCCCCGTAAGGCCCCTGTTCAGCATAGCAGGTGAGGCCGCCTGGGCGAGGTACTGGTCATCCTCCCCAGTTGTATCCCCCGACCGAGAGTCTGAAGCTCCAGGACACTGCCCTTGAGGTGGTAGAGGTGGGACCCCTCGCGGAGTCCGAGGGAAAAACCGACCCTGGACAATAAACAGATTACGAACGAACGAACGAACGAACGAACGAAAATAAACAAGAACGTTAGATTGGTACGAGCTGCCGTATAAATAAAGAACTCAAGAATTAGCCTTTGTGGCTGATTACAAATTTTATGGGAATTGTAAAGGTGCAAAAACATGTACCGTATGCGACAGGCAATAACACAATGCATCAAACTATCATACGGTTATGTAAAAAGTACGTGCCAATTATGAGCTTTCAGTAGGGTATGAAGTAAACGCTAAAATCAATGGCATACTGATACAAGACGTGTATGCATTTGTGAAGCGGAAGTAGTAGTCCATCTAGGCTTTCTGGAAACGTACTCGCTGGAGTCGCCGTAGTGTCATAGGTTAAGTGCTGTTCTGTTAATACAGCTGCGTTTGGTAGGTGAGTTCGAATTCCACATTAGTCTGTAAGTTTTGTTCGCATTTTGTACTTCGAGAATCATCCACAGAGCCAATGTATGCGAATGCCATCACGTCGTGGGTTATTTATTTATTTATTTATTTATTTATTTATTTATTTATTTATTTATTTATTTATTTATTTATTTATTTAGGCACTGTTCGAGGGCATTAGTGCTGGTTATGTGGATGTTTTATGAGTTGGGCTGGACGAGGATAGATGGTTGGGGGTTTGAATCCGCTTGACTAAGCAACAGCCTGTTAGCGCAGTAAGTGTTCGAATAGATGGCCTTCTGCAGTAATGCACGTTTCAGCAGGCCGTTGAACTGCCATTCGGGCTCTTTACAGCTTTGTAGGTGTTACGGATTAACAGGCTTCCGTAATAAGGTTTCGAAAGCTTTCAGGATTTTCCGGCTGCTGAGTGTACACTACATCCTTCAAATAGCCCCATAGGAAGAAGTCCAGTAGCGTCAAATCGGGCGATCTAGCAGGCCAGGTGCCAGGTCCTCCCCTTCCTATCCTTCGACCGGGATGTGTAACATTTAGGTAGTTGCGAACATCTGCTGACGTAAGAGGGGGAGCTCCGTCGTGTTGCTACCACAATATGGTTACACGTTCACCTAGGAGCACATCCTCTAGCAGCAGTGGTAGTTATTCTTGAAGAAACTGTAGGTACCGGGCTCTTGTAAAATGAACCTCAAAGAAATATGGTCCAATTAGGTGATCACCTAGTATACCAAACCAGAATTTCTCCCCGTCGTGTCTGAAACGCTGTCTGCCTTAGCCAGTGGGGATTTTCAACACCCCAGTAGTGCATATTATGACGATTCACTGAGCCATTATTATGAAATCATGCCACGTCCGAAAATAAAATGTGAGATACAAACGCTGGATCATTTGCTACTTGCGTCAGTTTCCACGCACAGAAATCAACATGAGTTTCGAAATATCGTCCGTGGAGTTCTTGATGTAGTTGCAGGTGATACCGACGAAAAAACTGGAATGCAATATCCTTACAACAGACGACTGGCTGATGTTGGCCTGTTGTGCTACTGCCCGGGTACTCGTGTAAGGATTCTCCCAGAAAGTGTACAAACCATCTCCGCAGTTTCGCTGGATGTAACTGGTGCCTCTTTCACAGGACCTGTTCCGGAAAGTGACGAAGTTATACGCAAACGTCGCTCCACAATCCTTAACGTATTTACGTTTGGTTGTTGTCTGTGTGGAAATCTTTCCTGGTACAGACGCTGTGCTTTCTGTGCGTTCTGTCTTGCTTCACTGTAGATGACGAGCATGTTGTTGAATTCATAGCGAAGAAATGACCAGGACTGCAAGGCTACACCAAGTGTCAGGCCACTACACAATCAATATGCATGCTATTGGTCGAATGTAGCACGAATAGCCTCATATTTGATCTTCAAACTTTAAAATGTGAGTAAAAGTATTTATCGGTCGTGGGATTCGTACCTAGCTACCAACGCAACATGCGTTACACACGTCTGTGGTTAGTCCACTACACTACGGTGACAGTTGCCTGTACATCAGAAAGCTTACTTGGTGTAAAACTACGTCCCGCTTCACAAAATCACACACGTTTTCTATCAGTATATCATCGCTTTTAGCTACTATTTTATAACCAATCGAAAGCTTATAATCGGGTCGTACATTTTACATAACCGTATGGCAGTTTGATGTATTGTGTAAATACCTGTCGCATAGATGTTTTTGCAAATGTCGTGCAGTGATGACGCAGTAAGTGCTTTAAAGGCGACTGTAGCTTGATGTATGGCAAAGGAAAATCGACCATCACCCCAGTGACGTTCGGTGGGATGCCTAACAGCATAAAACGTCAGGCGCAGCTGACTCACCCGGCATAGTCACTGGGTTCGCCGTCCATGGTTTTGAGTTTAAAATGTGTGAAATGAAACGTTTCCATGAGCCAAGACCGGATTATGTATGTGATCGCTGTGAAAATCTTTGAGAACGCTACCACGCAATGTACTGCAAACTCCGGAATGAATCCTGGAAGAAATTATGCTCTGTGAGGATTGTTATATTGTGTAAATTAATCTTGTGTTATTTCTGTGCTATATTGGAACTACAATATTGTGTATAATTCATAATTTATTATGGCAATTAGCTACAATAAATGTTTCATTAATTCATAATTTTTCAAGAAGATACCGTTTTTATTTACAAAATTTTCTAAATCTGCTTAGAAATAGTTTTCTGGAATATAGCATTTCCCTGAGGCGAGGAGCGGATCATAGAGGGGATGAAAAGTTGAACAGAAATGTGGCACGTAGTAAAGGGGAGAAGAGAGCAGCATCTTTGGCAGTTGTGCCAAGGGGGCAGGATCACCTCGGTACGGTACTGCCCAGTATCTCTCGGCATCTTGTGTCAATTTTCTGACAAATTTGTTGAAGTATTCATTGTAAGACTTGGTACGCAGTACGACCTGACGACGAACAGTGACTCTTGAACCTTTAGGACACACACCCTACCCCTGACGTAGAGGAATTCTATTTCAGTCACATGACGCCCCTACAAATCAGAAAATAATTCCTTAAAATAAGCACGAGTCTGCCTCTGTGGTGTAGTGGTTAGCGTGATTAGCTGCCACCCCCGGAGGCCCGGGTTCGATTCCCGGCTCTGCCACGAAATTTGAAAAGTGGTACGAGGGCTGGAACGGGGTCCACTCAGCCTCGGGAGGTCAACTGAGTAGAGGTGGGTTCGATTCCCACCTCAGCCATCCTGGAAGTGGTTTTCCGTGGTTTCCCACTTCTCCTCCAGGCGAATGCCGGGATGGTACCTAACTTAAGGCCACGGCCGCTTCCTTCCCTCTTCCTTGCCTATCCCTTCCAATCTTCCCATCCCTCCGCAAGGCCCCTGTTCAGCATAGCAGGTGAGGCCGCCTGGGCGAGGTACTGGTCATTCTCCCCAGTTGTATCCCCCGACCAAGAGTCTGAAGCTCCAGGACACTGCCCTTGAGGCGGTAGAGGTGGGATCCCTCGCTAAGTCCGAGGGAAAAACCGAACCTGGAGGGTAAACAGATGATGATGATGATGAAAATAAGCACGAAAGCGTAAGGAATTAATGACAATGAGAATGACACGATCGAACTAGTTCTTGATTTTATATTACCAAACTTGACACATATAATCAACTTCTCTCTTCTATACTCAGCATATCGATCTCTCTGGAAGAAGGCTATTGTGCTACATCTTCTGAAAAGTCAAACGCCTTCGAACGAGGGAGACTATTGTCCAATCTGTATTTTATCAGCTTTATCTAAAATCTTAGAATGTCTGAATACTTCTAAAAGCACAATATTTTCCAATCCGATTTCCGACAAGGACATAGTACAACTACAGCCTTACTTAAAGTGACTGAGAACGTTCGACAAGCAATAGACAGAGGAAAATTCACAGTTCTGGCACTACTAGATTACAGTAAAGTTTTCGACAGCGTAGACATTGACATATTACTTATAAAACTGAAGGCTCCATATTTTCTTAAGAGAACGATTGCTTGGATGCATTCCTATTTTCATGGACGTTAAAAATATGTGAAAGGTAATAATGGAATCGTTTCCTCGTGGCAGCATGTGGAAAGAGGAGTCCCTCAAGGCTCTGTACTTGGACCTATTTTTTCGCACTCTTTGTGAATGACATATCGAATTTAAGATATTGCAAATACCATATGTATTCTGATCACCTTCAACTCTACACAGACTCTACAGCACGAGACCTTCAGGAACATATCGACTTACTAAACATTGACTTACAGGCTGTTAGTGATTGATCTGCTGCGCACGGCCTGAAATTGAAGCCTACAACGTCGCAAGTAATTCTTCTCGGCCATCAAAGTCAAATGACAAGTATAAGTGGACGTCCGTTGCCAACAATAACCATTCAGGATGTTCTAATTCCTTTTGTATCACAAGTGAAGAGCCTCGGAGTTATCATAGACGAACGCATGACTTGATCTGAACATGTCTTACATATTTGCTAAAACGTTCTCTCAACTTTACATTATTTATATAAATATAAAGATATATTTCCTATAAAACCTAAAAAGAAATTAATCGAAGCTCTTGTAATGCCACATTTTGACTGTTGTGATGTTGTTTTCAATGATGTGGGGCCACAGTTTTTCCTAAGACTACAGCGTGCTCAAAATAAATGTGTGAGATATATAATATGCAATTTAAGAAAATATGACCACGTGCCATCATCTTTCCTAGAACAATAGTGGTCGCGACTCCACATGCGCCGTAACCATCATACTTTGTCTCTCCTCCACAAGTTCTTACTACATCGCCCACATTTTACCATTCTTCACGTTTCCATTACTTCTCAAATGTTCATGACAGACATACAAGGGCTCAAACATTCAACCTGTTCGTCATTCCTCACCATCGAACTGTCGCATATCACAGTTCAGTCTCTGTGTTTGGCGCACGAGAATGGAACCGTTTACCGGATGACGTCAGAGGAATACCAACTACAGTGCCATTTGAAAGAGCGGTAAGTGGTATAGCAGGATACGAGTGAACTGTGCGTTTCTGTCTTTCATTGATCGAGCTATTACAATATTATTACTAGCTATTGTTTTGGACCTGTTGTTTTACGTCGCACCGATACAGATAGATCTTATGGCGACGATGAGATAGGAAAAACCTAGGGATGAGAAGGAAACGGCCGTGGCCTTAATTAAGGTACAGGCCCAGCACTTACCTGGTGTGAAAATGGGAAAGCATGAAAGACCATCTTCAGGGCTGCCGACAGTAGGGTTCAAACCCACTGTCTCCAGGATGCAAGCTCACAGCTGCGCTCCCCTAACCGCACGGCCATCTCGTCCGGTCTAGCTATTGTTATCATTATATATATAATTCGCTGGGGCCATCAAGGACCACGTTAAGTCTTGTTGCATTTGACACTGAACTTGGCCTTCTTTAGAGCCCAAATTTCCCTCATTCTTTGTGAGTGGGCCTGCTTACGCTCCTCTGTCCAAGGGGCAACGTGTACAAAACAATAGCTAGTAATAATATTGTAATAGCTCGATCAATGAAAGACAGAAACGCACAATTCACTCGTATCCTGCTATACCACTTACCGCTTCGGTTGCTCGTCTCGGTTTAGCCCGTTCGTCAATATTTTCTTGCGGAAGAGATCTCTGTTAAAGGCGTCTTCAGCTGAGATATGTAGCATTTGCAGGTCTTCTTTGGTATTTCTAAACCAGGGAATTGTGGTTTTGGGGTTGGAATCAAAAAAGTGAAAGATTTCTTTAGTTAACTTTCTTCTGTCCATTCTTTTCAGATGACCGTAAAATCGTGCCCGTCTTTTTCTGATTGTGTCGGTAATTTTCTCTATTTTGCTGTAGACTTCCTTGTTGGATCTCTTTTGATGGATTCCATTTCTGTACTTTGATCCCAAGATTCCTCTCACAATTTTGCGTTCTCTTTTCTCCAGTTCTTCAAGGAGTCCTTTGTTGGCATTTAGAGACAGGGTTTCGGCTGCGTATAGAACTACTGGCTTCAGAACTGTTTCATAGTGACGTATCTTGGTGTTTTGGGAAAGGCATTTTTTGTTGTAGATTGTGCGGGATGTTTGGTAGGCTATTTCCAGTTTGCGTACTCGCTCCTGAAGTGCTTCTTTGTCCAGTCCATTTTTCATGATGATCTCACCCAGGTATTTGAATTTGTCTACTCGGGTGATGTCCCCGTATTTTGTATGGAGTTTTGGTGGAGCCTCTTTGATGTTAGTCATTACTTCTGTTTTCTCAAACGATATCTGCAAACCAGTTTGTTCGGCAATTTCCTTTAAAATTTCAACTTGAGCCCTAGCGGTTTCTATGTCGGTTGAGAGAACAGCAATATCATCGGCAAATGCTAAGCAGTCTGTTGCAATCCCCTTGGATTTGGTTCCTATTCTCAATGGACTGTAGTTGGTTTCCTGTAATCTCACCCGCCAGGTTCTGATGATCTTTTCAAGAACACAGTTGAAGAGTATCGGGGATAGCCCATCACCTTGTCGGACTCCTGTTTTGATGTCAAAGGAATGCGAGAGACATCCGTGGAATTTCACCTTGGATTTTGTATCGGTCAGGGTGGCTCTAATTAATGCCAGTAGTTTCAAATCAACTCCAAATTCATTTAAGATGTTTAGCAGGACTTCCCGGTCAATGGAGTCGTACGCTTTCTTAAAGTCCACAAAGACAGACACATACTGCTTGGACCTTAGTGTACAATATCTGATGATCGGTTTGAGATTTTGGATCTGTTCAGCTGTTGAGCGACCTTTTCTGAACCCTCCTTGGTATTCACCTATTTGATGTTCGACTTGTGCTTCCAAACGCTCCAGGATGGCAAGTGATAGAATTTTGTAAGTCGCGGGTAGCAAAGATATTCCTCTGTAGTTGTTGATGTTCTTCATGCTGCCTTTTTTGTGTAATAGGTGGATCAAAGCTATTTTCCAATCTTCGGGTAGGGTCTCCTTGTTCCAAATTTCTTCTATTTGCTTTTGCAAGATATCAAGTGATTCTTCTGGGGCATATTTCCATAGTTCTGCTACTACTGAGTCTTCCCCCGGCGCTTTGTTATTTTTGAGACGGGCAATGTGGCGCTTGATTTCATCTCTGTCGGGTGGTCTGGAATCTGGGTACCTGAGTAAGGGTTCCTTGGTCTCAATGGCACTTTGCGGTTTAGAGCAATTAAGTAAATTCTTGAAGTAATCTGCCAGAATGCTGCAATTTTCTTCATTTGACGTCGCCAGTGTGCCGTCCGTTCGCTCAAAGCATAGAGATGGTAGTTTATAGCCAGTGAGTTTGCGTTTGAAGGCTCTGTAGTACTCTCTGCTTTCATTCTTCCTAAAGTTTTGTTCTATCTTTTCAATGAGAGATTTTTCGTATTTACGTTTCTCAGTTCTGAACACCCTAGCTGCTTGGGCACGTTGGGTTTTGTAGGTTTCCCAATCATTTTCTGATTTCGTAGAGTAGTACTGTTTCCACGCATTGAGTCTTTCTTGGAGGACTGATTCGCAGGTACTATTCCACCAGGCATGCTTTTTGCTTCTCTTGATTTCTGCAACGTCTTTGGCGGCCTCAACAAGGAGACTTTTGGCGTTGTTAAAGTCACAGTCATTTGGTCTAGCCTTCTCCTGGAACTCCTCGACCCTTTGCCGAAGTTTATCATTGTCGAAGCGTGTGATCTGTTTGGTTGTCTTCCTTGTGTTTGCGGGAATTGGATTGAATTTGATAAGAGACATATAATGATCTGAGGCCACATTGATGCCTTTCTTTACCTTGACATTCATATTGTCAGGGCTGTTTCTCCTGGAGATCGCAACATGATCAATTTGGAACTCTCCGAGAGCTTGGACGGGAGAACGCCAAGCCATTTGCTTTCTGGGTAGATGGCGAAAGGGGGTCGACATGACCTGCAGGTTGTGATTTTCGCAATTTGCCGTTGGGATTGGTTCTTTTGTGAGCAGGATAATTTCCTATAACTTTCTTGTACTTCTGCTCACGACCTAGTTGGGCATTGAAGTCACCCAAAAGAAGCTTGACATGGTGTTTGGGGATTTTGTTCAATTTTTCATCCAGTAGGTCACAGAACTTATCAACTTCGTCTGGATCAGACTTGTTCTTATCGTTTGTAGGAGCATGTGCGATAACTAGGGCGTAGGTTTTGTTCGCGCATTTAATTGTGAGTATAGACAATCTGTCATTCACAGGTTCGAAATTTGCAACCTATTTAAGGATCTTGGTTCTAACAGCAAACGCGGTTCCAAGCATCACTGCACCATTGAGGATTCCTCTTTGCGCTTTGCTCTTGAAAAATTCTAGCCTTCAGATTCAAAAATCTCTTCATCTGGGTACCTTGTTTCCTGTAGGGCCACTATGGATATCTGATTTTCGTGAAGAGCTTTGGTGAGGGTTTTCAGCTTGCCAGTTTGTATAAGTGAATTTATGTTGAAAGTTGCTAGAAAGGTTTTAGATTTTAGCCTGAGTTTTTGACTCTTCGGGGTACACCGAGACGCTCCGACTCGTCTCTTGCATGATGTCGAGTCTCCCCCAGAATCCGAACGAGACTCGTGCGCCGTGGTGTTCACGAAGAGGGATTTATCCGAAGATTTACCCCCTGGGGTATGTTTCTTGAAATGCTGTGCCATCGTGCTTTTTGACTTGACTTTGCTTTGGACGGGTACCCATCCTTTTACAACTAGGGTTGTTAGCCCTAGAGGTTGCCTCAAGATGTTTTATGGCGTCTGGTCATTTACCAGTCTTCGCCGTAACCCTGGCAAGGGACCAGTTTTTTTTCACGGTGGTATTTTATTTCCCTACTACCCTCTGACTCTGCTGGCGGCAGAGCCAGCGAGCTTCCCCAATTCCAATGGGACGCGCCCGATGGAGGTAACCGGTAAATCCCCACACGGGTGTTATCATTATTATTATTATTATTAGTAGTAGTAGTAGTAGTAGGAGTAGTAGTAGTAGTAGCAGTAGTAGTATTAGCAGTATGTCTCACTGGGGTGGAATTGTATTTCAGTTAGGTTTTTTTGATTGAGTTTAATTGTGCTTTACCTAGTATTAATTACGGTAGTGATAACTTTGATTGTAATATACAATAATTGGTTTAGTGTCCGACTCGTTGGCTGAACGATCAGCATACTGGCCTTCGGTTCAGAGGGTCTCGGGTTCGATTCCCGGCCGGGTCGTGGATTTTAACCTTAATTGGTTAATTCCAATGGCACGGGGTCTGGGTGTATGTGTTGCCTTCATCATCATTTCATCCTCATCACGACGCGCAGGTCGCATACGGGAGTCAAATAGAAAGACCTGCACCTGGCGAGCCGAACCCGTCCTGGGATATCCCGGCACTAAAAGCCATACGACATTTCATTTTCCATTGGTTTACTGTGAGAGAAGGCGTAATGGCCTTAACTACGCCAATAAAGACATATATCTATCTATATCTCTTTACTATCCATAGCTCTAATCTATAAAACACTCCTTGAAATGGTATGTTATATACATTTGAAAATCGGGCCCATACCCGTGTATTGTAGTAGTGCTTTCCCTTGCGTGAGATTTGCATATTTCATCCAACTGGATCAGATTGTTTGCTTGCAAGTGCAGTTTTCTTTAAGACTTGTACCCATATTTACGAAGATGTCTAATTTAATCTGGCTCTCTATTTGCAGCCTGAACCGTACTGGATGTCACAAGGAGAGCCGAATGCTCTAGATCGCTGGTTTGGATTGCGTGCCGGAGCAAGCCGTGCCGGCAAGCTGACGGCGATGGGCGAGTATGTGCCCGACAATGGCGGCCATCGTATCGCAGGGTCATTGGGCCACGAATCGGAGTACGGACTGAACGTCGGGAGTTCCATCCTGGGAAGTGACCTGGACGCTGGCGTGGGGCTCATGAAGCACGCCCAGGTGGGTGGCTATGCTGGCGATACCTACGACGACAAAGGACGCAAGTTTCACGCAGGTGCTGGAGGCTCTGTTGGAGGAACACTGTTTGGAACTGCAGGACACAGACGAGGGGAAAGTGGACAAGCAGCTGAGGGCAGAATCACCGGGGGATTGATGGGCAAAGTTGGAACTGAACTGCGCCGCAAATACAATGGAGGAGTTGAGGGAAAGGCAGAAATTTCTACTGGAGGAAAGTTGGGAACCAGCTTTGATTTCCGGCCTTTCGGCCGCTAATTTAGGAGTGAACACGATGGAAGCCCAGTGTGACTCTAGTCTAAAGATACAGTCCGATATTCGTAAGAAAGAACACAACAGGTGTGGCACAGAAGTAAGATGAGTTGTATTGCAAAACAGAATCTGGTGGGTAAGAAGCTAAGGATGCGTACATACATGTGCCGGGTACTACGCCGAAGAGCGATGGGCATATATACGGCTTTTAAAAAATTTTTGGAAGTAGAGTACCTGACAAAATTTTAAGACCACCAGCGAAAGTCAGTTAATGAACTCCTGTTCCTATATTTATTGTGCGAAATGATCTGAAAAATATGTTGTGGCTTATTCGTGTTGATATGAAAAACCAACCATTTAAAATATCGAATGAAGTTATGATTTTTTCAAACATTTTAAGAACCAAAAGATATAATCCACAGTTCTGGCCTTTCAGGCAAGCAACTCAATGTAAAAAACATCCTAGGGATGTAAGCTACGAATTTTATATAAATAAAATACGAGTATAATAAAGTATGAGAATATATTATTTTTATTCCCAATATTTACAATCCATTTGTTAACCCATATTATCCTGAATTACTTTATTATGGAAAAACTGAGTTTGTCAAACATATTTCCTATGAATTACCCGTAAATATCAATGTGCATAATGATTTATTATTCCCTTCTTGTTAGTTTGTACAACATGTGCCGAGTCTTAAAATTCTATGACAACAGGGTTCTCCACTGTCCCCTAGTACAGACTTCTATAATGAAGATGAAGAGGGGATCTTTTGATTATAAAATAGCAGAGGGAAGGATTGTTGTGTGAAAATGAAATGACAACAACGTCGTGTTTGAGTGTTCAAATGCAGTTCCCGTTCTTCCATGTCAAAGTGTCACCAGGTTCTCGCGGCAAGACAAAAAAGAATTCAGGTAAAGCAGCTTCGACACTTCTCTGCTTACAGCAAACATATGGGTGGTGTAGATCGCTCAGATCAGAACACCTCACTGTATCGAGTAAGCACTAGAGGGTGCAGTACCAGTAGTATTAAAATTCCTATTTTGTTAATTAAGGCAACAATGGTACACTGGTAAAAGAGTTATCAAAATACAAATGGTACATGGCACCAGTTTTTTGGGTTTGAAGAACATCAGAGTACTGAAGAATGACATTTTCCTCGAGTCCATAATCTCGATAATCGTCTTCCTCTCTATATTTCTCCTC